>NC_026004.2:27675879-27900072 GCF_000442705.2 Elaeis guineensis | reverse complement strand
CAAGGGGAGAATGGAACCTAATAAAATTAGGAACCCAATCTCCTCTTATTAAATTTAATCTAAATTAGCCATTAGGAATTAACTGAACCAAGTTTGATTAACTCAAGAATTTTCTCCTCGCAATTAGGTTTGATCCAATCAAACCCAATCTAAGTCAAAATGAATCCAATTCAGTTAGACTGGATCTGAACCTCATTGGTCAATCAAATTGAGCCAATTAGCATCCAATTGCTATTAATCCTCTATAATTACTAACATTTAGTGAATTACACAATAGTAACTTTTTGCATAAAGTTAGTCATCAATCATATTGATAATTTTATCCTTCAATGATTCATAATTTTTAATCAACCATCTGATCGGACAAGAACTTCTTTTGTGTGTGATCCCATAGGTTCATTCTGTCTGGTAATGAGATATATTGTGATCTCCATTACAATAATATGAAACTCCTTTCGATGGGTTGGAACAATTCCAACTCTGTCCTTTAGAGGATCTTTGATTATCAAGATGACGCTCGATTAGTCCCACAATCTACTAATGATACCCAGCAGTATGTAGTGGCAATCCAGCAGAATGAAAGTATGAATTCTAGGTGCAGTTGTATGATTCGTCCTTCTATCGTGAGTCCCGACTTGACGGAGGTCATGGAGAACTCATCAAACCCATCGTCAGTCATATGCATGATTGGCTCGACTCGAGTTCATTTGTGAATTCTGTGGAAACTCTTTTTATAATTCATATTTACTTCGATCGAAGACTTTCTGAACTCAATCTCGTGAATCGCATATGACTTCTCCTTTTCTATCAAGGTCGATAGATTCCATTTAGGTGTATTCTACTCCTAACAGCGAACTTGAATTTACTGTAGTCAACATACGCAGCAGGGATCCGAATGGCTAGGGATCAAGGGAACGTGCAGTCAAACTCAATAGCTTCGTTGCGAATAGCTGATGACTCTGCAGGTCAAAGGACCACTCACACCACTGCAGCATCGAGAAAATCACTGACGAGTGAGTAGGCATCCAAGTAATTTTTGTGTTGGTCACGCTCAGTGCAAGTTGTTCTCTAACAACTACCTGCACTCTCACCCCAATGTCCCCACACTGCAGACTCGAGACTCATCTGTCTGGAAGGAAAGTGATCCATGCATCGATCTCAAATGGATTGATCATTGTCTTCCGTAACGATCCTTCGATCGAAAATATTTAGAAACTAACCACTAATAATATATGTCTCAAGTTCTTAATACCTTGAGAATATACAAAATCATCTTTGTTAATTTCTAAGACAAATCATGGACACATAAACATGATTGGAATAAAATTGTCCTTTATTAATAATGAATATATTACAAATATAAAGTTATGTTCTAGAATTACATAATGTGTCAGCCAACAATTGGCTTCTAGGGCATTCATCTAACAATCCCTCAAGCATGCGACAATTTCTTGTAACTCTTTTTTTTTAAGGGAAAAAAGAAAGCAGAAAAGCCATCAATGTGTAGATACTAACACAATATAAAACATATCATAAATCATGTTGAAATACAAAATTTTGGCACAATTACCCTTGTGTTTTTATTTTATGGCCATTTTCAACATGAAAACCAAAAAAAGGGGAAGAGGTGAGGAGATCTAACCTATTTGTGGCTTGGATTAGGCTGCAATGGCCTCAGATCTCCTCCATAGCTCACTCTTTCCCTCTATTCTTCACTCTCCACCAAGCTCAAGCAAGCAACTGAGCAAGGATTCTTTTCTTGTCTAGCCCATGGGATGCAAGTAAACATACAGTTTTCAGGAATTGAGCGAAATTAGCCAGTACTATGAGTTCGGGCCAGTTTGGACCTTGGACCAAATCAGAGGCTAGTTTCTTTTCTAGTTCCTAGCCAGCTTACTACAATATAGGATGTACCACTTGATTTGGTCCACTTCTCAAAATTTGCTAGCAAGGTTCGCTGTATCGGTACCAGACGGCGTACCAGTGCCGGACCGATATGGTACGGTATCGTACCATACCGTACCGACATATGGTACGCCTAGGCATACCGGTTCGATATCGGTAAATATTTTTTTCGATTTTTAATTTTTTTTTTTGGATTTTGAAGTTAATAATTGATAAATACAACCTCAATATGGCATTATATTGCATATTATTGACATATTTGGATTCAATTTGGAGTTAGGTTGCGGTACAAAGACTCTTGATCTAAAATTTCAAACATATATTTATTTACATTATATTTCAACTATGTCATCTTAAAACTAAAGAAAAAATATATAAAATACGTATTAAAATATATCTAAATATTTAAGTACAAAGCGCAATAATTGATATACGAACCTTAAGATGTACTCTGCATTTAATTTCTTGTCGAGTGTCTGTGACGCTCGTAGATGTCTGGATCATCAATATAGTCTGAAGGGATATCAGTCCAACCCTCTAGCCAAGCTGCACCGTACTCTCGAATATTCATCATCCCATAAGGCATCCTCTCTGGATTGTAAGACATCTCAGACCTCTCGCTAAAATTCTGACTCTGAGAAGTATCCTCGAATGATGATACGGTTGTGAAGGAGCCCATCCAAATATGCCAGTAACAAAATCTGATCCGTAAGATGCTCCAGGCTGCATAGAGTAGTAACCACTAGAAGATGATGCCTCAGATGCACCATATGCATATGGATCATAAGGTGGCTGTGGATAATAGGATTCATAATGCGAGGATGATCCAGATACATTTATGGACTCTACTCCACGTGCAAATCGTCCGCAGTACATATATATATATATAATTAAAATATATGCAAGTATAACAAAACACGATAGTTTAATGATAATTAAAATAATTATATATAATTTTAAAATAATTTTAATAATTATTTTAAAACTTATAAATTCAAAATAAAATGTTATATGCTTCAAATAATATTTTTAAATTAACTAAAATATAACACTATTTTATATATTTTTTATTTTATAATTAATTTAAATAATTAAAAAAAAATAAAATTTTAATTTTAAATATTTGAAAAAAAATTTGAAAATTAGATTTAAGTAGCTTGAATCATTCTAAACATGATTCCCAAACTCTAATTTTTTTTTCCTAAAATTTATATATTTTTTAATTTTTAAATAAATAAATATTTAAAAATATTTAAAAAATATATAATTAACAAAAATTAACAATTTTGGTGTCATCGTGTAGATCTTCCAAAGATCTATCACATATAATTAAATCATACCAAAATCATAAGATTTTGGCATGATTTTCTCCTATTTTTATTTTACCTCATTTTTATCCTATTTCTAACAACAAAAACAAAAAAAAATATTTACTAACAAAATAACAGATTATCTTACCTCCGGTCAAAGATCAGCCTCTTCTCAAATCACTCCTCCAATTTCATGAAATTTTGCCTTCTTTTCTAATTTTTGGAGATCTCAACGATTAAGTTGCCCCACGGCCATGGATATTTTCTGAGAACTCTCAAAGAACACCGAAGGCTTGGTGCTTATTAAAGCACCAAAGCCCTCCCCCATGTGAAGTGGGCCACGCCCATTTCTCTCCCCCCTCCCTCCCCCCAACCACGAGAAAAGGCCCCCACCTTCCCCCCTCCCCCTCCCCTGGGCGGTACGGTTCGGTTCACCCCGAACCGGTATCGAACCGAGCCGTACCGCCCGGTTCCGGCGGTATGGGCCCGAACCGCACCGAACCGGACGGTTCGGTGCGGTTCGGGGTCGTTTTCCGAAAACAGGCCCGAATCGGACCGGTAAGGGACCGGTCCGGCTCGGTACGCCCCGTACCGGGCGGTTCAGTCCGGTACGGCGAACCATGCTTGCTAGTTTCTATAATTCTACAAACCTAAGTTAATGATTCCTATCTTGAAATGCAGAATTTATTATTTTATTTTTCAGAATTTAAAGGATTGAGACATAAAAAGATATAGGATTGTCATGGGTCCATTGGGATTTTGAGCTTTTTTATGTTGACTGATGACTAGTGGTATCTTATTCATTGTTTTAAAAGGTTACATATGTTTCCGTCATCTTTGAGACAAGGCTCTCTAGAGATGCCATTAGGCTCATGGTTAAGGCTTTACACTGTTCGACATGCCACATTAAGAGAGTCAAGTGAAGCGTGCATGTTGCAGCTTTATGCATTCTTTGTGGTGGGGGAAGGTGGGGGCATATTTTTAGCTTTTTATTATTTTGCAACCAATAGAATGAAAAAGATTTTCATTTTTTCTTGTTTCTTTAACAATTCTTATGTTGATGTGAACCCAAAGCTTGGTACGGGAGAAATGTTATTGCTAACTATTAAGATTGGCACATATGTTGCATGTCAAATGTGTTCCTTGCCCGATTCTGTAGACAAGTCCATCACCCACATACTTCACCCTGTTTTCAGATTATTTTTCTTAATTTCTAATCTTGGAATATCCATAATTCCTGAGCCTTTCTTGATTAACCATATGAACACCTTCCACTGTTGCTATGCATTTGTAAATGCTTTATTCATGATAATAACTAAATGAAACTTTCCTACTTTCTTAACATACTTATATATTGATTTTCTTTTCGAATTTTAGTAATTCTCACACTAATTCAGATAACTTACGTGCGAGAGTTGAAAGTTCATCTTGCTTATCTTCCTTGGTTATTTGTTAGGACATAAGCTGTTCATATGCCCTCTCTCCACGCTTGAATCATTTTAGTTTCTTTGCACATTACCTAGTCTCCATCAGTTATGCTGTTATCTTGTTGGTCTTCTATCAGCCTGTATTGTTGCCCTAGGAGTTGGATGCTTCAAGGAGTGCCATTCAGGACCTAGCTTGCTGAGTCCATAATGTCACCTTGTTGGTATAGTCGACAGTGTAAAGTTGGAAACCTGCCAGGTCATTTTAATTATCAAGACAAAGGCCTTTCCAATAACTTGCCACTGTCACCTCCTCTAACTCGTACAGCCCGTCTCCAGAAGCAAGGCTGGTGGAACCCCTATTCCTTCATCCATTTTTCTATCCTCTTGAAGACCGTGGAATCTGATGAATGGGAGCTCTTGGTAGTCGATGAGGTATAAGGGCTTTCATCTCTTCCATGTGTTAATGCCTGATATACATTGTTGGCCTATTGCCTAATAGCTTAAGCTTTTGGAGTTAAGTGGTTAGCTAACATAATACCAAGGTTTTACATCCCAGCAGGATAGGGGCGTCCCGTTCTGTGAGAAAATGTGACCGGATGGGATCGGGACTCTGAAACCCATCCTTGCAGCGAGAGCAGAAGAAAAAGGAAAAATGAAGTGAAGGAAGAAAAAGGAAAAATGAAAGGAAATAAGAAGAAAATGAAAAAAAAGAAAAGGAGAAGAAAAAGAAAGAAAAAGGAAAGGAAAGTAGATAAAAAGAAAGAAAAGGAAGAAAGAAAACAAGAAAAAGAAAGAAAGAAAGAAAGAAAGAAAAGAAGAATGGGATAAAGATGGAGGATATTCAGTGGGATGCTTGACCGGAAATGCTGTCGGGATGGAACGGGAGGCGGATGTCCTGTTCCATGGAGAAATCAGGACACCTTTATCTCATGGGATTTAAAATCTTGCATAATACTAGAGGGTTTTTTTTTCTTTTCTCCGGCTTTGACAGCATTGATGGCAAAATATCCGTTGGCATTTCCTCATGAATGATATCAAAGCTTAGGTTGCTGGAGGTCTTGAATTCATATCCCTTCTCAGTCAGTTATTCATTTAGTTCACCCAGTTCTCATTTTGACCATTTTAGTTGCTTTTTTTCTTGACTTGTTTATTACTCCATGTGTCATATTATAGTATGATTTTTAATGAGGGTGTTGAAGCCTGATATACAAAGCTGACCCATTCCTTAATAGCTTAAAGCTTTTGCTGCTAAGTGGTTAGTTGACACGATGTAGCTCCTTCGCCTTTCCTTTTCTGCTTGTTGGACTCCAGGCGGCAGTTTGACATTTTGGCTTCCAACTGTGGCTTTGCAATTGCGATATGTACCCTTCCTTCTCCAAAAATGGACTTAATGCTTGCAATCATTTTAGAAGAAGAAGAAGAAGAATCTTCAGATTCACCTTCAAATTGAATTTCAGAAAATTTCTGCTGTGTATGAATTAATATTATCTTGGTTCCCACAGGTTCCATGGTGGGAACTTAGGGCCTTGAGGCCCTTGACTATAATGAGCAACAAGGATTTCTCCTAAGTACTGAGGCCCAATCTTACAGTCTGCAACTTCAAAAAATCCAGATTTCTGTCCTCATCTTTCAGATCTTCTATATGCTATCCCATGGGTTTTAAAAAGTTCTAGTAAGTGTTTGTTGTACCACCCTGAACTGCCATATTCAGGGCATACCATACCGTACCCTGTTGGAACCGATACAAAAGTACCATTCGAGTCGGCATGGACCTACCTATACCGAGGTGTACTGAGGTCAGGTGAATCAGGGCGTATACTGACCCGTACCATCTGGTTTCAAGTGATACCATGATAAAAGGTTAGAAAATGGGCTTAAGAGCTGTCTCGGTACCGGGTGCGAAATGTACCTTACCAATCTATATGGTACTGAACCGATAACATAGTAGTACGGTATCCGGTACTGAGATTGTGGACCTTGGTTCTATTTTGCTGCTCCAGAGACGTGCAGACTAATCATGGTGACCACATATTGCAGTTTGCTGCCTTAGGATGTTGTCATCAGCATTTGAGTGATTCTTGTAAGAGAAATCAGTATATACTACCATGGGATTCAGATATCATGTTATTCTTTGATGTTTACGAGCTGTTTTCAACTTTTTCTAACTTGAAGAGGCTGATCTGAATTACCTTGGTCCATTCATTTTCCATAACTTCATCATTCTCTTATCTACTATGTTGCTCACCAGCTTGTGTAGGTTTTATCTGCACCATAGAAAATTCTAATTGTTGTTGCACATCTCTTATTATTGTCTTTAATCGTTCAATTGCATTCCTTATGTTGATGCAATCACTTGTCACAATCCACATCAGTCATTGTCTCACAATTGTTAAAGAAGCTTTCTAGCTGTGGATCTCCTGCTTGAGTACCACTTTGTATCTCCTGCTTAGAACTAACAAGTGCAACTGTGTTCTAGGAGACTATAGACCAGCCCTAGCTTGACAAAATTCAACTGGAAAATAAGATAGAGGATGGTAGAAGAAGAAATAAGAGAAATTTTATCATTTTCTGCAAACTGAACGCAATTGCAGCAAGCTCTTCTCTTTTATGACTTTAACCGTTCACTACTATTCCCAAATAGGAATCCTAGGAAACAAGGACTTCACCTTATACTTTCATAGCAAAAGAACTATCAAAGACTTTAGGCAAAGCTCGTATATCTGTAATTTCCCATATTGAAGCCATCAAAATTTCTCGAAGGACATTCTTAATGGTTTCAGATTTTTCTAATCCAATATACTTAAAGCAGGCCATATAGTTAATCTTCCTACTCAAATAGCTTTCAAAGTCCATTAAAACGTGCCCCAAAATTGCATGTGAATGTTACATGAAAGTAGAAATATGTAACCTTCTCCCAAAGACTTAAATTAAATAATCCTGCAAATTCAATACTCAGCAAACAAATACTTGATTTGAGACTTTCCCAACCCTAAATCCCATGCTTTTCTATGAAAACACAAACTTCTATTTATATTGCAATGGTGTTTGTCAATATCTGTGTGCATGTTCCTAAGAAATGTAATAGCAATTTTCATCCTGTTACCTTTTATATATGTAGAATCTGCCCATTCACATAATTGATCATTGATGCACACTTTATTGGAGATGGCCTGCACTATATGGGAAGAACTAGGGACAAGACTTGTGGATAAAGAGCCGTAAAAGATAATGTTTTTATTTCTCATAATCAACTTCATGAATACAGCTCTTTAAATAGACTAAAATAGAATAGCTACTGTAGTAGCTTCATAATTGGATCCACACACATACAGAAGCGAAACAATTGTGTCTAACAATAGGATAAATTTGACCCTAGAATCTATAATAATCACTACCATAATAGTCATGATATTTACGACCATAATAGCCATGATATTCTGACCATAATAGCCATGATATCTGATCTTGGAATCCTTGAAGTCATACTTATCATAATAGTCATAATCTTGACAACTTATTATGATATTTACTCATTTTCCAACACTCCCTGTTGAGTTGGTGCATAGATGTCAAGTAAGCCCAACTTGCCAATGAGAAAATTGAAAAGATGAGAGGATAGCCCTTTGGTAAATAAGTCGGCCACTTGTTGCAAAGTGGGAACAAACGGCATGCAAATAACTCCAGCTTCAAGCTTCTCCTTGATAAAGTGTCGGTCAACCTCCACATGTTTGGTATGGTTATGCTGAACTGGATTATGGGCAATACTGATTACGGCCTTATTATCGTAGTACAACATAGGAAAATTTACGAGAAGATGTAATTCACCTAAAATTTGCTTCAGCCAAGCAACTCAAAAACACCATTTGCCATGGCTCTATATTCGGCTTCAGCACTACTCCTAGATACAACATTCTGCTTCTTGCTCCTCCAAGTAATCAGATTCTCCCTAACATAAATACGGTAGCCAGTGGTGGATTTTCGGTCGGCTGAAGAACCTGCCCAATCAGCATCCGTAAAAGCCTCTATATTCCTCGAAGAATGTTTCTAGAAAAACAAACCCTTCCTAGGAAAACTCTTCAAGTACCGTAAGATCCTATAAACTGCTTTAAGATGTGCTTTCTGAGGAGATGCGTAAATTGACTTACTCTACTCACAGCAAATGCAATATTAGGTCTTATGTGAGATAAGTAAATCAGCTTCCCCACTAGTCTTTGATATCTCGAAGTGTCAACCACCTCGTCTTTTTCACTGTCCCCCAATTTGACATTAGAGAATGAGAGTATTTGTAGGTCTACACCCACTCATTCCTGTTTCTTTGAGGAGATCAAGAATGTAATTTCTCTGATTCACAACTAACCCCTTTTGAGAGCGAGCAACTTCTATTTTAAGAAATATTTGACCAGCCCCAAGTCTTTGATTTCAAACTCCTTAGCCAAGCTACTCTTCAATCGTTCTATCTCAGCAACATCATCATCGATTAGGATGATATCATCCATATACACAATGAGAACAGTAATCTTCTTGCTCTCTTCATACTTATAGAGCATAGTATGGTCTGATTGTGCTTGGTAATATCCTTGATTCTTCACTGATCTAGTGAATTTGTCGAACCAGGCCCTTGGAGATTGTTTAAGGCCATATAAAGACTTTTTGAGTCTACAAACTCGGGATCCAAACTCTGTAGCAAAGCGAGGAGGTGCAGTCATATAAACTTCCTCTTCCAAATCCCCATTCAAGAATGCATTTTTAATGTCCAACTACTGTAATGGCCTATCTAGGTTAACAGCTAATGAGAACAACACCCTAACAGTGTTTAGTTTGGCCATAGGTGCAAAGGTCTCCATGTAGTCAATACTATAGGTTTGTGTAAACCCCTTTGCCACTAATCTCGCCTTGTATCTTTCAAGAGAGCCATCAGATTTGTATTTAATAGTGAACACTCACTTACAACCCACTGTCTTCTTCCCTCTAGGAAGATCCACTACTTCCCAAGTCCTGTTCTTCTCAAGTACCCGCATCTCTTCTAACACGGCTTTCCTTCACTCTGGAATTTGTAGAGCATCTTGCATAGTTGTTGGAATCTCCATAAGAGAAAGGTGAGAGGAAAAAGCTGAAAAAGATGGTGATAGATTAGTATAGGGCACATATTTGGATATTGGTTACTTAGTACATGTTCTAATACCCTTACGAACAGCAATAGAAAAATTTAATTCATTGGGTACAATTGGAAAATTGAAATTGGAATCAGAATTGGAATTAGAATTACCTGAAGAATCTCGGTCCAGCTTCAGTTCAGACTCATGACTATGAACAGAAGCCTCGGACTTCTTTCCTTGAAGAACATCCTTTTTAGAGTGACTTTTCCAAAGTGCCTGTCTATGTTTATTTCTCTTTCATTTTGATCATGAATATGTGGTGGGACCATAGGTGAACCTTCAAGTTTTTCATTATTTAAAATATTTGAAGGATTTTTATCAATGTTTGTTACAGAATTTTCACTTTTAGCATCATTTTGCTGGTTTGGATTTTTATTTTCAGCAATAATTTCATTCTTGGACGCAAGTGTAGGGACATCCACACGATGGGGAACAAAGAAAAAAATGAATTTATTTCAAATATGCTAGAATTTTTCACATCTTTCTCTCTCTCCCCCTGAGATGAGAGTTAAAATATGAAGTCTGTTCAAAAAAAGGAGACATCCATTGTTACAAAAAAAAAAATTTTAAATGGGGTCATAGCACTTATATCCTTTTTGGGTAGGTGCATATCTCATAAATACATACGTAATGGCCCTCGGGTCAAGTTTCCCACGATTTTTGTCATAATTATGGACATAAACCGTGCAACCAAATAGTCAAATAGGCAGACCAGAGGGTATTTGATGCGTAGTCGTTGATAGCACCAAAAGTAACTCTACTCACTACGTAGGTAGGATGAGTCGAGATCGTATCCTCAGGGATCTTGGGCTAAATTGAAATTGCAAGGTAAAAGAAAGAAGCGTTGTTTTTGATTTAGAAAATAAATTATCGTAAAATTGAGGTAATTAAAAATAAAAAGAGCTCGGGAGTTTTGAATTAATTTGCACTAGCAGAGTTGTATCTCTTTTTTAACTAAATAGATGTGATTAATCTTAGGAAAAAATGCCTGTCTTTCCTCGGCACGCTCCGTACCCGTAGATCACGGCGCGTCTTCGAAAAGTACTAGGTAACCAACTCTTCTTTCCTCGGCACGCCCCGTATCCGTAGATCACGACGCGTCTCCGGAAAGTAAAAGTTGTTCCTAATATTAATCTAACAAGAAAGCATAGATAAAAGCATATGATAGGGAGCAAATAAAGAACTCATGACAATTTAAATAAAAAGCATAATCTTTATTGCATATAAAGAAATACAGGAAAGTTTAGAACAATAAACCATCTCTGTGTCGTTACAAAATTTCTTCTCCACTCCCAAGACTGCTAGCCTAGCTGCTCATGAAGTAGTCCCTTTCTATTCCTCTATGCAAGGCTCTAGAAGAATTTCTGGGCTCCCCTCAATGGAGTACAAAAGTTTTTTATAGGTTTAGGAGGGAGGAGTTTTACATGATTTTCCGATGTGGGACTAAAAAAAATACAAATCTTTCAAAATATTTCTAAATATTATTTTTTTCTTATTTTGAACATGTTGCATGCGCCCACACCCGCGAGAGCCGCGTCCGCGTCCGCGCCCTCATCCACCGCGTCACTTCCCGCACCCGCGTCCGTGCGCTGCGTCCAAACCGCGTCCCTGCGTCCACGCCGCTTCCTTTTATTTGTTTCGATCACCGCCAGGCCTTTGACCGCCCGAGCTTATTCACCGCCCAATCCACGTGACGCAAGCAAAAATTCACGTGAACCTTTTTTTATATTCCAAAAAGAAACAAAAGTTTCTTCATAATGACATCTATATCCTTTTTAGATTCCTTGCATAGTATCTTCATTTTCTATAATACCGGATGCGTCTTTCTTTTATTTTAATTTTATTTTAATCTAATTTTCTTCAAACTTGATCTTTTTGATCTATGAATGGACTCTTTGTATCGGCGATCACCTTTCCTGTAAAACATAGAAAGAAACATCAAATTCTTAATAAATAAGATAAATTAAATATAATTTTTAATTTAAAATACTTAAATTAAGTGTTTATCACACCCCCCAACTTGAATTTTGCTCGTCCTCGAGTAAAATAGATATATCAGCATGTGTACTGACTCGGTTTTGAATCAATAATTAGGTTAGCATCCCAAAAGGTAGATGATACTTGGTCAGACCATTAAAGAGATATTTATTGGATTATCAATTTGACCCAATTAGTGGTTGAGTATTAACTAAAGAAATTTCAGAGCTTTTCTTTCACCAACTCCCCACTTTACTCTTTAAATCCTCTAACTTAATGGGAAAGAGGTTTATCATCTTCTTGCAATTTAGTCTCCTTTTTTTTTTATTATATTATTATACATATAATTGCCTACCTTTTTACGCGAACCACAACGTTCTTAGCGAAACCGTTACTCAGTAGGGACAATGTTTTTTCTCTTTTTTTTTTTTTTTTTTTTTTTTTTTTTTTTTTTTTTTTTTTTTAAGGAGACTTTTTTTTTTTTTTACATACCTCGATCTTTCCACCTAATTTTTCATGAAGCAGATTCTTTATTGAGATCAGTAAGAAGAGGGTTGTAGAATCACTCCTAAAATTTGGTCTAGTTCAAACCCTACCATTCATTGGGTTTTCTTAATAATTTATTCCTCAGTATCTCTAAAATTATCTTGACCGTTAATCATTCATTTATTAGGATGCCTAATTGACTCTTGATCAAAATAAAATTTGAATACACAAAACTAATTATTTCTGACCATACTCGAGGATTTGATTAATTCCCCCCCCAACTTAATCTACATTGTCCTCAATGGAGTAGAAAAGCAAAGAAAATAAAAGGAGAGAGTGCACCTGAGATAATTTTGCTTCGAAAGTTGAAGATAGCTTCATTGATTAATAGGCTCTTGTTCTAAATTCCTGCAGCTGCGATAAAGTAAAAAAAAAAAAATATGAAATCGTTGGGTTGCCTCCCAACAAGCGCTAAGTTTTACGTCTTCAGCCAGACTGAATTGAGTATTATGGCAGTTTTGGATCTACTAATTCAACAGATTCAATTAATTCTCCATCATTAATTCCATCTATGTAAGGTTTCAATCGTTGACCGTTCACTTTAAAAGTGTTCCCCTGTTTAGGATTTTTGAGTTCTATAGCTCCATGAGGAAATACCTGAGTTACAATGAAAGGTCCGTCCCAACGTGAGCGAAGTTTTTAGGAAACAGACGCAACCTAGAATTGAAGAGACAAACTTTTTGATTAGGCTCGAACATTTTTCGTGCAATAAATTTATCATGATATGCTTTAGTTCGAGCCTTATAAATTTTGACACTCTCATATGCTTCATTGCGTAGCTCTTCAAGTTCATTTAATTGGAGTCTCCTATTGGAACCTGCATTTTTCATATCAAAGTTAAATTGCCGTATGGCCCAAAATGCACGATGTTCCAATTCCACCGGCAAATGACAAGCTTTTCCGAATACAAGTCGATAGGGAGACATTCCTATGGGTGTTTTAAAAGCAGTACGGTAAGCCCATAATGCATCGTCTAAGCGAAGAGACCAATCCTTTCTATCGGGCCTAACCGTCTTTTCTAGGATATGTTTAATCTCCCTATTTGACACCTCTACCTGACCATTAGTTTGAGGGTGATATGGTGTGGCCACTTTGTGTGAAATGTTATATTTTTTCATAAGTGCTTCAAAATGTTTATTCGTAAAATGAGTCCCCCCATCACTAATGATCACCCTTGGGAAGCCAAATCGACTAATGATGTTTCGTTGGATAAAATTAATTATAATTTTATTATCATTAGTCCATGTAGCTATTGCCTCCACCCATTTTGATACGTAATCCACTGCCACTAGAATATATTCAAATCCAAATGAGGCTGGAAAAGGTCCCATGAAATCAATCCCCCAAACATCGAAGATTTCTACTACTAAAATGGGGGTCAGCGGCATCATATCCTTCTTGGATAAATTTTCTGTTTGCTGACATCGCAGACAACTTCGGCCAAATTCATGTGCATCCTTGAAAAGCGTTGGCCAATAAAACCCACTCTGCAGTACTTTTGCTGCAGTTTTTCTTCCACTAAAATATCCCCCACATGCCGAAGAATGGCAAAAAGTGAGAATGCTTTGGAATTCACTCTCGGGGACACAACGGCGAATAACTTGGTCAGGACAGTATTTGAATAGTTCAGGGTCTTCCCAGAAATAATGTTTAATTTGCGAGAAAAATCGATCCTTTTCTTGTTTTGTCCAGTGAGAAGGTACTTGTCCTGTTGATAAGTAATTGACAATATGGGCAAACCATGGAGGACGGCTAGAAGAGATTGCGAAAAGTTGTTCGTCAGGAAATTTTTCTTTAACCTCATCTATGCCTATCGTGTGTTCAACTAAGATCCTGGAGATGTGATCAGCTACCACATTCTCAGAACCCTTCTTATCTCGGATTTCCAGATCAAATTCTTGTAAAAGAAGGATCCATCTGATTAAACGCGGTTTAGTATCTTTCTTTGAGAGGAGATGTTTCAGAGCCGCATGATCAGAGTAAACTAGAACCTTAGACCCTAACAGATATGAACGAAATTTTTCAAGGGCAAACACTACTGCTAGTAGCTCTTTTTCTGTTGTGGTGTAGTTTAATTGGGCATCGAAAAGAGTCTTGCTAGCATAATAGATCACATGTGGCTCCTTATTGATTTTTTGGCCTAAGACGGCACCTATTGCAAAGTCAGAGGCATCACACATAATCTCAAATGGAATGGACCAGTCAGGGGGTTTTATTATGGGTGCTGTTGTCAGGGCTGTTCGTAATATGTTGAACGCTTTCAAACAGTCTTCATCAAAGACAAATGGTGTATCCTTGGCCAACAGATTGCACAAAGGTCTTGAAATCTTACTAAAGTCTTTGATGAAGCGTCTATAAAATCCGGCATGACCTAAGAAGGATCGTATTTGTCGGACCGAAGTAGGGGGTGGTAGTTTTGAAATGACCTCAACTTTGGCTTTATCTACCTCGATCCCTTTTTCAGAAATAATATGTCCTAATACAATTTCTTTCCGCACCATGAAATGGCTCTTTTCCCAACTTAGGACAAGATTTATCTCCATACACCGTTTAAGAACTTTTGAAAGATTATGGAGACAATCCTCAAAGGTGGTTCCAAACACAGAAAAATCATCCATAAAAACTTCAAGACATTTGTCCACCATATCCGAAAAAATAGCCAGTATGCACCGTTGAAATGTAGCAGGTGCATTGCAAAGCCCAAATGGCATACGCCAAAAAGCGAAGGTTCCATAGGGGCAAGTGAAGGTCGTCTTTTCTTGATCATCCGAAAATACAGGTACTTGATTGTACCCTGAATAACCATCAAGAAAATAGTAGAAACTTTGTCCTGCTAACCGTTCTAGGATTTGATCGATGAAGGGCAATGGAAAATGATCTTTCCTAGTAACGGCATTCAGTTTTCTATAATCTATGCATACTCGCCATCCAGATGATATGCGAGTTGGAAGTAGTTCACCTTCTTCGTTCTCCACCACAGTAATACCAGATTTCTTAGGTACTACTTGAGTGGGACTGACCCATTTACTATCGGATATGGGGTAGATGATTCCAGCATCTAACCACTTTACCACCTCTTTCTTTACTACTTCACGCATGTTTGGGTTCAATCTCCTCTGCATATCTCGATGGGGTTTGGCATTTTCCTCAAAATGAATATGATGCATGCAAATGGAGGGGTCAATTCCTTTTAAATCGGCAATGGACCAACCGATAGCCTCTTTATGTTCCTTCAGAATACCAACCAATTGTGCTTCCTGATTAGGGGTCAAGTCTGATGCAATGATTGCCGGGAGGGTGTCATTGAGTCCTAGAAATACATACTTAAGCGTGGCAGGAAGAGGTTTCAATTCTAACGTAGGTGGTGATTCTAAAGATGGGACTATTGGTGTACTGGCTAATGTGGGCAATGGCTCATACTTGATTGTCCATGGAGGAGTGGTTTTATCATGTGGTGTATCTAACAAGATGTTAACTTCTTTCCTATATTCTTCAAAGTCACACACTCCAGAGTGAGCCAAGCAAGTATCTGAGGGGTCTGGTGCTAGAATTATGGGTGTTGCATCTTCTATAATATCTTCTAGTGTATCTACTTCGAAGCAACTATCCATTGATGGTCCTTGGGAAGCACCAAACACATTCAGTCTTAGTTTCTTATTCCCAAACGATACGTCCATGACTCCTGTCCTACAATTAATGCATGCATTTGCCGTAGCTAGGAAGGGTCGTCCTAAGATAATGGGAATTTGTCTGGGGTTGCCACTTAATTCCATATCGAGAACCAGAAAATCAACTGGAAAGTAAAACTCATCTACCTTGACCAAGACATCCTCAAGCATTCCTCGTGGTTCTTTAATTGATCTGTCGGCTAACTGCAGTGTGACTGATGTGGGTTTCAGTTCTCCAAATCCAAAAAGTTCATACACCGAACTAGGTAAAAGATTCACACTTGCCCCTAAATTCAGAAGAGCTTTTTCAATGTGATAATCTCCTATAACACAGAAAATGATGGGGGCTCCTGGGTCCTTAAGCTTTGGAGGAGTGGCATGCTGAAAGACAGAACTAGCCTGTTCAGTGAGACGTACTTTCTTTGAGATTTGTGATCTAGATTTACGTTTTTGGGTACACAAATCCTTCAAAAATTTGGCATAAGCAGGGACCTGTTTGATTGCATCTAGAAGGGGAAGATTAATTTGGACTTGCTTAAACAATTCCAACATCTCATCGAGTTTTCCTCCTTTCTTATCTGCCGGAATAGGGGCTTTCAGGGCATCCGAAAATGGGGCTTTAGGCAAGTAAGATGATTCCGGTGCAGTTGGTTCCTTCTCTATTTTCAGGTCCTCCTTGTTCTTGGGTGATTTGGATTCGGTTAGAGATTTAGGGTCAGTCTCTTTGGTTTTGCTAGTGTGTTCAATGACCTTCCCACTTCTCAGAGTCATGATTGATTTGGCATGTTCAGAAAAAGCTTCTGGGGTATTAGAACTCTCAATCACAAATTGCCCTCTTGGGTTGCTCTCTGGTTGGCTAGGTAATTTTCCTCCTTCCCTCCTACTGAATGCAGTTGCTAGTTGACCTATTTGGGTCTCTAGCTTAGCAATGGATTGTGTGTGGGAGTTAAGGGTCTGAGTGTTGACTTCTAATCTTTCTAGTGCTTTCAGGACTTTTTCCTCAAAAGCTGAACTGTGACCAGTAGTAGACGGTTGAGGAACATTTTGAAATTGCTGGTATGGTCCATGCCTATATGTTGGATCCTGATATTGAGGTCGAGATGTGGCAGGACCAACCACTGGTTGTGGTCTCCAGGAAAAATTTGGATGATTTCTCCAGCCGGGGTTATAAGTGTTCGAATATGGATCGTTTCCTGGTCTGCGAGCTTGTTGGACTTGCTGAACCTGCTCGTGCACAAACTCAGGAAATTGGGGTGCGGCTGGGCATTCACTAACAAAATGGTTTGGACTTGCACACAATGCACAAACTTCTTGGATTGGATTAGGTGGAATCGGGGATTGTCCAGTGTTTAGAAGACGATCTAATTTTTGGGACAGTTCATCTACCTTTTGATGGATATCTATGGCATTTTCTACTTCATATATTCCACCTCTTTTTGAGTTTAACATGGGTTTATCTCTAATAGAGGCAGACATATGATGTAATGAATTTTCACTTAAAATTTCAAACAGTTGCCATGCCTCATCCTCACTTTTCAGCATAAATGTCCCACCGCATGATGCATCGACCATTTGTCGATGTCTTTCAGAGAGCCCATCATAAAAACATTGGATTAACTGCCACTTGGGTACAGCATGGTGGGGACATTTTCTAATAAGGTCTTTTAATCTCTCCCATGTTTCATGAAACATTTCTCCATCTAATTGGGAAAAACTAGTTATGGCTTTCCTTATTTGATTCGTTTTTCCTATGGAAAAATATTTCTTGAGAAACTCTCCTTGCAGCTGGTCCCAGGTTGATATAGTCATGGAATCCAAAGTATGTAGCCAGTATTTGGCTTTGTCCTTAAGTGAAAAAGGGAATAATTTCAACCTAAGAGCATCATCGGAGAAGTTGTGAATTTTGACAGTTGAGCATATCTCAAGAAATTCTTCAAGATGTTTATAAGGGTCTTCATTACTAAGTCCATAAAATGAAGGTAACATTTGGATTATACTGGACTTAATTTTATATTGAGTGGCCTCCACAGGGGGTACTTGAATACAAGGAGAGTAGGTATATGGGGAAGGAGTAAAGTACTCCTTCAATTGCTTGGGTGGATCATTCTCCTGATTTCGGTCCATCTTTTTATGTCTGTTGGCTCTAAAGGTTCTTTCTATTTCTGGATCAAAAGGTTGGATTTCTGGTCGTAACGATCTACGGCCAAGCATACACCTTACAATTATACTGTAGAGCACACACAGAAATATATTTTTTTTTTTTTTATAATATATATTTTTATAATAAAGTGAGAAAAGAATGAAGAAAATCTAAAGAGAAGAACCTAAGAATCTTAAATCTATGAAAAGGGAGAAATTAATTAATGTTTAGATGTTAATTGCAATCAACTTAAACAATCATAGACTCTCTATCCTAAGGTTAACTTAGATCTAGATAGCTCATAACTTTCAAGATTGCTTTTGAGCACTCCAAGCTCAAGACTGACTAACTGACTCGGCCAGGTAAGCGTAAGATGTGGGAGGTTCCCTGCTCGTTGCTTTCCTTAGACACCAACTAAGTTGGCCAGGTCAGTCAACGGAACCAATTGAAAACCACTTTCTTTAACCACTTGCCTTAGGCACCGAGCAATTAACCAATCCGCACTCGGTTCAACTCTAGAGCTTTTTTATCCTATTGAGCTTGAAATTCCTAGGGTTGACGTCTAGTTGATTTTAAATTAAGGTCTAGGTTATGCAAATGCAAGGGAGTGATTTGTGGGCCAAGGAAGGGTGATCAAATCTCCACCTTATCTGGTTAATGGGTTATTGCCCTTAAGATCAATTATGGAGATGCAATGCAAAGAAACAAGGTGTCCAATCAGGTTAGAAATTTTTATATTTGAGGTTACGCTATTTTAGTTAAGTGTTATGAAATGTCAGTGGTTTTTTTTTTTATATATTTTATCTTATTGTATATTTTTTTTTAATTTTTTTTTAGTTTTGCAAGAAAATAAATTTAAGTGATTAAGTCTAAAAAGCAATAAATTACTGGGCTATGAAAAGTAGCAAATTATTCTAAGCAGAAAAATTTCTAAGATTAAAAAGTAGTAAAATATTTATGCAAGATAATTATGTAATTATGCAAATAAGATTATCTAGTTAGAAAGCACTGAAAAAAAAATTAGAGCGAGAAATAGAAACTGAAAAGCATTTATTATTTTTTTTTTTTTAAATTTTAAATTTTTTTTTTTTTTAATTCAACCGTGCCAAGATCCCCGGCAACGGCGCCAAAATTTGGTGCGTAGTCGTTGATAGCACCAAAAATAACTCTACTCACTACGTAGGTAGGATGAGTCGAGATCGTATCCTCAGGGACCTTGGGCTAAGTTGAAATTGCAAGGTAAAAGAAAGAAGCGTTATTTTTGATTTAGAAAATAAATTATCGTAAAATTGAGGTAATTAAAAAAATAAAGAGCTCGGGAGTTTTGAATTAATTTGCACTAGCAGAGTTGTATCTCTTTTTTAACTAAATAGATGTGATTAATCTTAGGAAAAATACCTGTCTTTCCTCGGCACGCTCCGTACCCGTAGATCACGGCGCGTCTCCGGAAAGTACTAGGTAACCAACTCTTCTTTCCTCGGCACGCCCCGTATCCGTAGATCACGACGCGTCTCCGGAAAGTAAAAGTTGTTCCTAATATTAATCTAATAAGAAAGCATAAATAAAAGCATATGATAGGGAGCAAATAAAGAACTCATGACAATTTAAATAAAAAGCATAATCTTTATTGCATATAAAGAAATACAGAAAAGTTTAGAACAATAAACCATCTCTGTGTCGTTACAAAATTTCTTCTCCACTCCCGAGACTGCTAGCCTAGCTGCTCATGAAGTAGTCCCTTACTATTCCTCTATGCAAGGCTCTAGAAGAATTTCTGGGCTCTCCCTCCAATGAGAGTACAAAAGTCTTTTTATAGGTATTAGGAGGGAGAAGTTTTACATGATTTTCCGATGTGGGACTAAAAAAATACAAATCTTTCAAAATATTTCTAAATATTATTTTTTTCCTTATTTTGAACATGTTGCAGTGCGCCCACACCCGCGTGAGCCGCGTCTCGCATCCGCGCCCTGCATCCAAACCGCGTCAGCTTCCCGCGTCCCGCGTCCGTGCGCTGCGTCCAAACCGCGTCCCTGCGTCCACGCCAGCTTCCTTTTGTTTTGAATTTCAGATCAAACCGCCCAGAGCCTTTGAAAAATCGCCCAGAGCCTTATTCACACGCCCAAATCCACGTGAAACCGCCCAAAGCCAAAAAATTCACGTGATCCTTTTTTTTATATTCCAAAAAGAAACAAAAATTTCTTCATAATGACATCTATATCCTTTTTAGATTTCTTGCATAGTATCTTCATTTTCTATAATACCGGATGCGTCTTTCTTTTATTTTAATTTTATTTTAAATCCAATTTTCTTCAAACTTGAGTCTTTTTGATCTATGAATTGGACTCTTTGTATCGGCGATCACCTTTCCTGTAAAACATAGAAAGAAACATCAAATTCTTAATAAATAAGATAAATTAAATATAATTTTTTTAATTTAAAATACTTAAATTAAGTGTTTATCAGTTTCCATGACATGAAGGTCTTGCCGACACAGCAATCAACATGGTCCACTGTAGCCACTTAGCCCACCATAGCCAACTGGGACAATTCTCTGCAAAATCTAACATGGCTCATTGTAGTGATGGGTGATCTACTATAGCCAACTGAGGTAATTTTTCAAGAAATCTAACATGGCCCAGTATAGCCAATCGGGGCAATTTCTAAGAAAATCTATAACCATAGGTGGCCCACTGTAGCCATCCACAGCAATCCTTCAAAAAATCTAACATAGCCCACTATAGCCACAAGTGGCCCATTATAGCCACATGGCTTATTGTAGTCAATCGGGACAATCTCCCAACAAATCCAATGTGGCCACTATAGCCACGAATGGCCCACTATAGCCAATCGTGGCAATCCCTTCGAAAATCTAACATGGCCCACTATAGCCACATGGCCCATTATAGCCAATCGGAGCAATCCTCTGAAATTTCAATGTTGCCTACTGTAGCCATGGATGACCCATTATAGCCACATGGCCCACTAAGGCCAACACAGATTAATCCCCTAGAGATCTTATATTGCCTACAGAAACCAATGACGATGATATAAGAAGGGTTAACTCACTTAAAGACCCTACTTGAAGAAAAAGAGAAGACATGAAAAAACACCTCAAAGAAAAATTCAAGAGTACTTCATTCAAAAAGTTTGTGTACACTACGGAGAAGCTCATTACAAGTCAGTCGAGCGAGGCTCGTGGAGACAAAGAAAGAAGACATATAAAACTCGGGCCCAACTAGTGCCCTTAAAGCACAAACTGAGCCCCAGCCAATGCGACCCCAGAAAAAGAGTGCAGGACTCTTCATTTTGCGATGCTCACCAACCCTCTCTAAAGGATATCAGTGATAGCAGGGGAGCTTCCTTTTTAGAAACTCATTCGCCTTTACAATGTACCTCTGAGGAAGGCTACACTAGGCAAAAGAAGAAACAGACTCTCTAGAAAGGCCCAAGATCTTTCTGTGGAGGATAATGTATTAGGAGTCCCCAGGCAGCCGTCATCGTAGTCGGAGCTGCGGGATTTTTCAATATGTCCCATGCCAAAGTAGGATGCTCGATGAAGCATCCTCCGGAAGCACTCTGCAATTGATCGAAGGCATAAAGGAGATCTCCCAAATCGGAGGAGAGCACTAGTGACTCTGGCACTAGACCAGGTGACACCACCTCAACATTGTAGGAGGCAACTGAGGAGATGCCAATCCCAAGCGACAGAATCTCTACTTATAGAGGGAGCAGACCTAGACAAATTCGAACGCCCCATTAATCGCATGACAAGTATCGCCCCTCGAAAGGTCTCAAAGATCGTGCTCCCTAAGGAGTAGGTGCAGGCATTAAATGTGAGGCCCGATTAGGTCTCCAGATTATATGGTCCTCTATCGCACAACCTCGAGATGAATCTTCCTTAATTTGCTGAAAGTGATACGACACCAATCAATATTCCGCACTCGACGCGCACACAAGCCCATAATTTTTAAAAGTTTATTCTTGACATACTGTAGAAGCAAGTGCTTCAGACAAGGTCAATGGAGATCTTGACTTAAATGTGGAAACCGATGCTGCTAACCAATCCGAGCCATTTGAATCCTTGACTAAGGCAAAAAGCTGACCACACCAACATTACAAAGAAGTAAAAGACATCATGTGAGAGATAAATGTAATGAAAATATATCTTTTATTAACTAAAAATCTATTTATAGATGTTCACCAAAGGAAAGGTGCCAAAAAATAAATACAAAAGGATGGACAACTAGTCTTCATCTAAGGAAAATGCTCCAACCTCCTCATCACTATCACTGGGGTGGAGGTGCCACAGATCCAACTTCGAGATATCTTCTTCAGGCACATCTTGCAGTCCTCAAAGCCCAAGATGAACCCAATTAAAGATGCCTCGACAAGCTTGTATTAGATGTATACCCTAAAAGCCAATCAGACTGACATATTAATTTTTTTTAGAACATAATATCATACTTCATCTAATTATTTAGGATAGTTAATTATCATTCATGTAGTATATATGTCTATAAATCGTCTAATGAATTAACAAGATGATGACATATATTTTCAAAAGTTAAAAATTTGATGTATGTGTCATTGGTGGTTAATTCATAAATTACTTCCGACCGTAGGATCATCACAGGAACGGTGATCGATCCAGATGGATTGGTGTATGGATCACTTTCTTATAGATAGACGAGTCTCGAGTCTATAGTATGGAGATACTGGAGTGAGAGTGCAGGTACTTATTAGAGAATAAAGGTACCGACTGTGATCAATACGAAAAATTACTTGAATATCTACTCACTCGTCAGTGACATTCTCGATGCTGTAGTAGTGTGAATGATTTTTTGACCTACGGTACCTCGACTATTCACAATAAGACTGCTGTAGTTTGACTATACCATAACTTGATCTCCTAGTCATATAGAGCTTTGAGGTGTATGTTGACTATGGTAGATTCATTGTAGGAATAGAATGTGCATCTAGATGGGATCTATCGATCTTAATAAAAAAAGAGAAGTTCTATGGGATTCGTGAGATGGAATTCAAAAAAATCTATGGTCAAAGTAAGTGTAAATATTAGAAAAGAGTTTTCACGAAAATTTACAAATAAACTCGAGTCGAGCCAATCATGCATATGATAGACGATGAAATTTAACGAGTTTTTCATAACTTCTATCTTGTCGGAACTCACGATAAAAGAATTGAATTACATGGTAACTACACTTAGAGGTTCATTACTTTCATTCTATTGGATTGCCACTACATACTATTAGGTATCACTGATAGATCGTGAGACTCGTTGAGCATCATCTTGATGATCGATGATCCTTGATGGATAGAGTTGGAATTATTTCAATCAATTGAAAGAAGTTTCAATAATATTTTGATGGAGCTTAAAATATATCTCACTATCAAACAGAACAGAACCTATGGGGGTCATATACAAAAGAGATTCTGACTGATCGGGATGTCAAATAGTGATTTTGAATCACAATATGATTCAATTATCAATTTAATTGATAATTGGACTTATATGTAAATATTATATGAATGACTTACTAAGAGTTAGTAAGTTATAAGAGGATTAATTTATAAATATTATTAATTATTTGATTTGATCAAATATGGATCGAATCAAATCAGATCTAATCTGACTGAATTTGATTTAATTTGAATTTTTGAGTCTAAATAGGATTTGAACTTAATTCCTAATTTGGTTTGACTCAATTTATATTCGACTCATATTCGAATCAGATTGAAATTAAGTTAGAAAACCAGAGTTCTATTAGACTGGGAGTCTCTTCCCTTATCCATGCATGGGACGCCCAACCAAATTACCGTAGCCATTTATTTTTGCATAGAAGAAAGGAAAAAAAAAGGGGCACACAAACTAAAGTGGGCGACACAAGAGTCCTTCTCTAGAAGGACTCTTAACAAACTCCACAAAACCCTATTTGATAAGGTTTAAAAAGGGGGCACCTCCATAACCCATCTCATGATGAAATATGAGAGCTTGGTGGCATGTAAGAAAGAAAAGAAAAGGAGGGTGTGCATGGGTTGTTAGCGCACAAAAGAGAAGAAAAAAAAAGGGAGGGGTGCTCTATGTGATAGATGCCCCACCCTTCTCCCTTTCCAACATCCATGAGATGGATGAATGCTCTTCTTCCTCTCTTCTAACGTCCATGAGATGGATGTGATTTTCTCTCTTCCTTGGTCCAAGAGTTGGATCAACCATCTCTCTCCTTTTTTTACCATTGATGTCCAAGAGTTGGACATATTTTCTCCTCTATGATCAGTCCAAGAATTGGATGGAAAGAAAAGAAAAAAAAATTGGATCTCTTGTTCTTCTTCTTCAGATCTTCTACTTTCTCTTAAGAAGAGAAAGAGAAAAGAAATTAGATTAGATCTGATTTCTTAATCCTCTTATGGATCTTTTTGATTCTCTTAAGAAGAGAATCAAAAGAGATAAAAGATTCGACAATTCAAAGAGCGATCTCTGTAAGGAAGCTAGCATCCCGATGAGATCGAATTTTTTGAGCAGATCTACCTCGTATAGATACCTGTAAAGGTTGGATACTTATGTGGCTTCAAAAAGACCTTGAAGATATCCATAGATCATCGGATCACGGTTTCAACGGACCATGAAGATATCCATGGATCAGACTAGGTAACATTTTCTATTTCTGATTGAGCAATAGATGGCTGAGTTATGACTTTATTAGTTATATCGGTGTTCTACAGTAGTAAATAAAGACAATCGGATGACGGTGAAGATCTACCTGCGCAAAGATTTTTATTTTTACAAGAATCTTAATCTTGTACATATGATGATTTTTGACTTTATGTTGAGATATGACTCTATGCATGCTTGATTAGATTAGATCTAATTAGAGATTTGTTTTAGCATCGTTTTAATATAAGATTGTCCTGGTATAATTTTGATATGTTATGCTGCATGGTTGTTGAAAAATTTTTGAAATTCTCTTCCACTGCATATTGAAAAAAATTGAAATCTCTACATGCATATCGGATCGCTATATGATGGCATTTTCCTACAGTGGTATCAGAGTCATCTCATTATTGCAAGATTAAGATTAAATTTTAAATCTAAAAATTATTTTTAAATCTGAAATCATGAATCATTATAGAAAGGAGATGGAGTTTAAGATCTGAAAATTATTTTTAGATCTGAAAATCTGAATGACTGAAATTCATGTGATGGATTTCATTATTTGAAAATTTATTTTCAGATCTAAAATTTAGATTATTTTATGTTCATGCATTGATTCAAGATTTAAAAATTATTTTAAGATCTAAAAATCTGATTTTTTATGTTCATGCATTCATAATTTGGTATCTAATTTTTATGTGATATGAATCCTATTAGATCATATGTTCATGCATAAAATGTTCATAGATAGAGACTCATCTTGATGTGATCTATGATGATATAGATGTTTTCAAATTAGATTAATTTGATTCAACATAGATTTTATAAATTAATCTTAGATTTTCCTGATATAAGATTGTTCTGACATAACAAAAGTCGTTATGTGATATGGTTATCCTAGGATGAAAAGAGATTGATAAAGCATCATAAGAAATTAGCATGAATTTAAGAACTATGTGATGGTCACGCATGTATTTTTCATGGATACATGTAGTGATCTCCTTGAATCACTACAAACCTTAGGAATAGGGTTGTATCATAAATACACTTTAGATAGTTGCAATCTCAATTTGTGGTGAGGAATCAAAGTCAAGCCTAATTTGGAATAGATTGATCTATTGGTGTCTAAAGCAAGTACTTTAAAAGGTGGTTACTTAATTAGGATCGTTGTATCAACAGTGGGGAGCCTCCCATCGATCATCACTTATCTGATCAATTTGATTGATCAAATTTTGATTTGGAGTGTTTAGTATTGAGTTCACCATGATTATGTTACACCATGAGTCTAATCTTGATAAGTCAAGATGCGATCTCACTAGTAGATCTAATTTAATTATAGATTTATATGTGATGTAAATAAACAACTAAAATCTAAGAAGATCTAAATTAAATCTTTTCATAAAATTATTAAATCGAGCAGTCTTCTATCGTTGTAGATATGCGGGCCCTTTCAGATGTTGATTGTTCTCAGCTGGATACAGTGGTTCAATTACATCAAAGAAGACACAATCATTCTATAGCATGAGATGCTTCAGGGTAGACATGGGGTTGGGCCCAATAACTATTAGGTGAAGGACCTAATAACGGCTTTACATCCGATAATGAACAGTGAGTCTGACTTAACTAAGGAATGAGATCAATAAATATTAGATGAGGCTTCAGAAATTAGAGACTGATGACCACTGTAATTTGCTTGAGAAGCATTGGACAAGAGTTGCTCACTCATTAATCAACACATCGTCAATAACTGTTAGATGAGGTGGTGTGCCAATTGATGGGACCATAGTATTCATTTGAAATCCTAATCACGAAAGGTTTCTGTTTCTCTATTTGAAGAGTGTAAAAGATTCGAGAAAATAGTGGGAGACATATTTATTTTAAAAGATCCTAGAATAAATATTAAAATCAAGTATAAAAATCTAATTAGAATCTCTACTCTTAATAAAATAAAATATCGACTTCAAATTTTTTAGCTCACATATTAAAAATCAATTAACTAACCAAACAAGTTATAAAGACTAACTTAGGAATCTAAAATAGTTTTAGGTTCCGAAAGGTTAAACTTATATCATGTTCTGGATATCCCTATATTACCAAACCATCCAATAATTGATGAAAGGCAGTCAGTTCATGATTATTATTTGATAATGATTAAGGACTTGGATAAACTTGAAAAGTTCGACCATGCATAAGAAATTATAAATGGATTTAATCCTGCAATCCCTTACCAGTTCATATAGATAGTTTATAGTAAACTACTATAAACAGCGGAACGGCTCCTCCATCAACAGCGGAACGGCTCCGCCCGGACTCCTGCGAGAGCCGGGCTCCGCCCTCAGTCTCCGACCTCAGTATCAGCTGCCGGAGCCGGACTCCACCCACGACCTCAACCGAAAGGAGAACTCCTCCCGGACTCCTTCAAAGGCCAATCTCCGACCACTGCCGAGCCTCAATCAACAGATCCGCATCCCTTGGCAGATCACAATAACAACTATGATCCTGTTCCACTTCCTGTAGCGGATTCCGCGCGGCTCTTTCACCCCCTGCGGCGGACCCATTACTCTCTGACAGGCTGTATCAACAGCCACGATTCTGCTCCGCTCCCTGCGACAGGTGCTGCACGATCCCACTACTCGCTGACAACTAGCGACAACGGACGCCGCCCCACTACCTGCAACAGGCCCTACGTGGCAGGCTATGGCGATAGCCACGGGTCTACCCCACTATCTTTCGCAATCAATTTCCCTGACCATGGGCGGCCCACTACCAGGCGGTTGCAAACGTCGCCATCAATCCTTTGCCTCCTCCGCCTATAAAAGGGAGACCCAGATATGTTATTCTTTAAGCTCATTTTTTCTATCTCAAAACTCTGCTAAATTCTCCGTTCGAGCACTCCATTCTTGTTGAGGAAGAGAACTGACTTGAGCGTCGGAGGGTCTTGCCGGAGCAACCCCACCTCCGGTTTAGACTTCCCTTGCAGGTCCCGGCGGCGACCGCGGCTTCCCCGACTCCAGCTTCTCCAGTGCAAGCAGATTTTTGCACCAACAGGATTGGCGCTAGAAGGAAGGGCGCGTGCCTTCGCAGCACCCTTGTTCTTGAAGGAGCGCTCAACGGACCCGCTTCCGACCATCTTTTCCGGCATCCAATCCTCTTTTCCCCATCCGATGCCCTCTCGCGAGGTTTCTGCATAACTACCTCTGGCTATGGTTGCTGATAAAGGGTGGCCAGATCACCAGTCTTCGCCGGATTCCGTCAACGTCATCTCGGGGGAATCCCGGCAGGAGGCAATCAGCACATCAGCTACACCCCTCAAGCGGCAAAAAGTTGAAGAACCCATAGCCTTCACTGAAGAAGACGCCCAGGGAGTCCAATTCCCTCATAACGACGCGGTCGTAGTTTCCTTGAACATAGCAAATTATGACGTCCGTCGCATTCTCGTCGACAACGAAAGTTCGGCCGACATCTTATTCTACAGTGCCTTTTCGAGAATGGCAATTCTTGGCGGTCATCTAAGGCCGATTTGCTCCCCCTTGATAGGGTTTACTGGTGACGCCGTTCCGACGGAAGGAATGATAACTCTAGCTGTGACCGCGGGCCAACATCCAAAGCAGTCTCGAGCCCTGGTGAATTTCCTGGTGGTAAAAGCGCCATCTGCCTACAATGCAATTCTTGGCCGACCCGGCCTCAATGCCCTCAGAGCCGTTGTTTCTACCTACCATTTGAAATTGAAGTTCCCCACTGGCAAGGGGATTGGAGAAGTTCGGGGAGACCAAGCGCTGGCCAGGCACTGCTACAATATTGCCCTGCAAAGAAACGATCAAGCGAACCTCTGTCCGATCGACGGGTTGGATGCGCGCGATGACCTCACTGAAGAGAGGGGCGGTCCGATCGAGGACCTAATACCAATTCCTTTGAATGATGGGAATGCGGAGCATGTGGTGTTAATTGGCTCCAATCTGGAGGAGGAGGTGCGGACGCATCTCGTGGATTTCCTCCGAAGGAATGCGGACATTTTTGCATGGGTCCCGACGGATATGCCGGGGATTGACACAAAAGTCATGGAACATCATCTGGCGGTCGACCCTAAACATCGGCCAACAAAAGAAAAAATCCGGAGTCATGCCCTGGAGAGGCAGAAGGCAATAGCCGAGGAAGTGGATAAACTTCTCAAGGCCGGATTCATCAAGGAGGTCAATTATCCAGAGTGGATCTCCAATGTTGTCTTGGTCAAGAAAGCAAACGGCAAGTGGAGGATGTGTATCAATTTCAAAAAGCTGAATAAGGCTTGCCCAAAGGACAGCTACCCCCTTCCCAGGATCGACCAACTGGTGGACGCTACCTCGGGCCATGAGCTTCTCACTTTTATGGATGCATTCTCCGGCTATAACCAGATTAGAATGGCATCGAAAGATGAAGAGAAGACTGCTTTTATCACTAATCGCGGCCTTTACTGCTACAGGGTTATGCCGTTCGGCCTCAAGAACGCGGGCGCAACCTATCAACGACTGGTGAACAAAATCTTCAAGGAGCAGATCGGCCGAAATATGGAGGTTTATGTAGACGATATGCTCGTGAAAAGCAGGTCTTCCAGAAATCATGTCGCCGACCTCGAGGAAACCTTTGGCGCTCTTCGAAAGTATAGAATGAAGCTGAACCCGACCAAATGCGCCTTTGGGGTAACCTCAGGAAAGTTCCTGGGCTTCATGGTGTCGGGGCGCGGGATCGAGGCCAATCCGGAGAAAATTCGCGCCATCCAAAATATGACTGCCCCAAGATCGATCAAGGAGGTTCAATGCCTCACGGGAAGAGTCGCGGCTCTTAATCGCTTTGTCGCAAGGTCGGCCGAACGATGTCTGCCCTTCTTTCAAACCCTCAAGCAGCCGAAGAACTTCTGTTGGACCCCGGAATGCCAACAGGCATTCGAAGAATTGAAAAGCTACCTTAGCTCGCCCCCACTGCTGACGAAGCCCGAGCCCAAGGAGGAATTATTTTTGTACCTGGCAGTCTCTCCCACAGCCCTTACAGCTGTCCTTGTTAAAGAGGAAATGAAAGTCCAGCGACCGGTCTACTACATTAGCCGCGTATTGAGGGATGCAGAGACCAGGTATACTAAATTAGAAAAACTGACCTACGCCTTGTTGATTGCAGCTCGGAGACTCCGGCCTTACTTTCAAGGGCACACGGTGACGTTACTCACCGACCAACCGATCAAGGCGGTTTTGCACCGAGCTGATATCTCCGGGAGAATGGCGAAATGGGCAATCGAGCTCACAGAATTCGACATCAACTACAAACCTAGACCGGCAATAAAAGCTCAAGTACTGACGGATTTCATAGTAGAATGCACCATCCCCGAGGAGGCCGAACCTGAGCAAAACGAAATTGACGACCTGAGGACTCAACCGAACTCCCCCGACGAAGAAGCCAGTTCCTCCGACAGCTTTTGGACCCTCCATGTGGACGGATCTTCCAACATGGCAGGCGCGGGTGCAGGCCTGATCTTGACCAGCCCCGAGGGAGTCGTTGCGGAGTACGCTCTGCATTTTGAATTCCCCGCAACAAACAATGGAGCGGAGTATGAAGCTCTGATCGCAGGATTGAGGATCGCCAGGGAGCTCGGAATAGGTCAACTTCGGGTGCACAGCAATTCCCAACTTGTGGTGGGGCAAGTCAGCGGGAGCTTTGAAGCGCGAGAGGACAGTATGGCCAAATATCTTGAGAAGGTGAAGGAGTTCATCCCTGCCTTTGGCAATTTCGACATCAGGCAAATTCCAAGGTCGGAGAACACCAGAGCCGATCTTCTCTCCAAACTGGCGATATCGGCTCCGGCCGAATTGCCAAAAGGCGTCCTCTTTGAAGTTTTAAAACATCCGAGTACGGAAGAACCGCGACTCGTAATGGAGATCGACCACGAGCCCAGCTGGGTCGACCCACTAATAACCTATCTTAGAGATGGGATTCTCCCCCAGGATGCGAAAGAAGCCCGGAAACTCCGAAATCAAGCCTCCCGGTACATCCTTTATGAGGGCAAATTGTACAAAATATCGTACTCCTTGCCCCTCTTGAGATGCCTCCGACCCTCAGAAGCTGACTACGCTTTATGGGAAGTACATGAGGGAGCTTGCGGAAGCCACTTGGGTGCCAGGTCTCTATCCCACAAGCTACTCCGCCAAGGGTACTACTGGCCAACAATGCACCATGATTCAATCGAATATGTCAAAAAGTGTGATCGATGCCAGAGATACGCCAATGTCCAGAGACAACCTGCTACCGAGCTTACACCCTTGAGTGCCCCATGGCCTTTTGCGCAGTGGGGGATGGATATTCTTGGCCCCTTTCCCATGGCGTCTGGTCAAAGGAAATTCCTCCTTGTAGCAATCGACTACTTCACCAAATGGGTCGAGGCCGAGCCACTAGCAAAAATCACAGAGGCGAAAGTGCAGGATTTCGTCTGGAGATCAATCGTATGCAGGTTCGGTTTGCCTAGAACCCTAATCACTGATAATGGACGGCAATTCGCGGGAGCCAGATTTGCTGAATTCTGTGAAGACCTAAACATCTCCCATAAATTCACATCAGTGGCCCATCCCCAGGCGAACGGCGAAGCCGAGGTAACAAACAGAACCCTTTTGCAGGGGATTAAGACCAGGCTCGAAAAAGCAAAAGAAACTTGGGCGGACGAACTTTATCATGTGCTATGGGCTTATCGGACCACCCAGAGGTTGCCTACAGGAGAGACTCCCTTTGCTTTAGCCTTTGGTATGGAAGCCGTCATCCCGATCGAGCTTAAACTCCCGTCGGCACGAGTCGTGGCATTCGACGAACCCCAAAACGCGCAAAGTCTCAGAGCCAACCTCGACCTACTGGAAGAAAGACGGGAGATTGCTCAGGTTCGAATGGCAGCCTACAGACAGAAAGTTGCTCGATATTACAACGCCCGAGTCAAGAACAAGGCATTCAAAGCAGGGGATCTAGTGCTCCGACGAGCTGCTGTCTCACAACCGCAGGGCCAGGGGAAGCTTGCCCCAAACTGGGAGGGACCGTATGAGGTCAAAGAAGTAGTCCGACCTGGAACTTATTATCTTAAGGAACTCGGAGGAGCCGACCTCCCGCGATCGTGGAGCTCAGAAAACTTACGGATATACTACCAGTGATTTCGTCCTAATCAAAAAATGCGTGCCCATTTGTCTTGGGACAATTCAAGCAGACGGTATCAAAAATGAGAGGGCAACCTTATAAAAGTCGAAGGCCCAGTTCTTTTAGACCGGATGGGGGGAGAGGCCTTGCAATGCCCATATGTGCCCCCACAGCCCTGTTAGGGACAGGAGGAGAACCTCGCCCTAACTTGAGCAAAGTTGAAGGCCCGGTTCTTTTAGACCGGATGGGGGGAGAGGCCTTGCAACGCCCATATGTGCCCCCACAGCCCTGTTAGGGACAGGAGGAGAACCTCGCCCTAACTTGAGCAAAGTCGAAGGCCCGGTTCTTTTAGATCGGATGGGGGGAGAGGCCTTGCAACGCCCATATATGCCCCCACAGTCCTGTTAGGGACAGGAGGAGAACCTCGCCCTAACTTGAGCAAAGTTGAAGGCCCGGTTCTTTTAGACCGGATGGGGGGAGAGGCCTTGCAACGCCCATATGTGCCCCCACAGCCCTGTTAGGGACAGGAAAAGAACCTCGCCCTAACTTGAGCAAAGTCGAAGGTCCGGTTCTTTTAGACCGGATGGGGGGAGAGGTCTCGCAACGCCCTAATGTGCCCCCGCAGCCCTGTCAGGAACAGGAGGAGAACCTCATCCTGACATGAGCAAAGTGGAAGGCCCGGACTCCTACGGGAGTCGGGTTCCGCCGAAAAAAAAAAAAAAAAAAAAGAAAAAAGACTTTGCCCGGACTCCTACGGGAGCCGGGTTCCTACACCAAAAAGACTCTGCCCGGACTCCTACGGGAGCCGGGTTCCGCCGCCAAGAAAACTCTGCCCGGGCTCCTACGGGAGCCGGGTCCCGCCGCCAAAAAGACTTCACCCAGACTCCTACGGGAGCCGGGTCCTTACGCCAAAGAAGACTCCATCCGGACTCCTACGGGAGCCGGGTTTCAAAAAAAAAAAAAAAAAAAAAGAGAGAGAGGAAAAAGAGACTTCACCCAGACTCCGCCCGGACTCCTACGGGAGCCGGGCTCCACCGTCAACATCAGCTACAGGACAACTCCGCCCGGACTTCTACGGAAGCCGGACTTTACTTATGACTTTGATTACAGAAAGACTTTGCCCTGACTTTTACGAAGACCAAACTACTCCAACTTTCGAGGGCTTCTCCGTTCGGATTATCAAGGGAGCCGAACTTAGCCCCGACCTCAGCGGAGAAAAATCCCAGCAAACCTGACAAGTGGGTATCTCCTAACGGCATAAAAGCCGAAAAGAAGCTCGGCGAATGACGACCCCACATGAACTGAAAAGGTCGCCGACGACCTTGGAACGACGTAACACAGACAAAGAGAAGAAAAGGAAAATGAAGAAGTTCGGCAGACAACTATTTAACACAAGATGCAAACAAGGTACTGAAATCACTTTTTCATTTAACAGAAGTACGCGTTACAGGACCCGGTGGGTCAGGAAAAAAGAAGATACACATCATCGCAAGTATTGCGAGCACGGTTCGAGCAGGACGAACCGGAGGCCGCTCCGAGCTACGAACTCCGTCTCTATCCTTCTCAGTCGTATTCTCCAGTGCGTGTAACAGCTCTCGCCCCATCTCGCCTCATTCTGTTCCCGAAGTCCCAACCTTAGCGGGAAAGGGGTGGGATAGATCTCCGGAGGCGGTGGAGGTAACGGCGGCAATAGCGAAGACCTGTTTCAAGAAGAACCGTAGCCACTTCAGGAGCGGTTGGGACACCAGAGATATGCCTCATCTCCGAATATACCACGACGGCCGCCACCCGAGACGCTCCGGCAAGGTCGGCATGCGTTACTTCCACCGTCCCCGCAACAAGTTCTACTGCCCCACCGTCGACGCCGACCGCCTCTGGTCTCTCGGCCCCGACGGCGTCAAGGATCCCGTCATGGCTTATGACGTCTATTCTGCCCTCTTGACCGGTATCACCCCGCCTTGCTACTCCGAGATTCGCGGGCAGAATAACTTCACCGATAACCCCCGTTATTAAACCCCTGTTGTTGAAGGAATTCTTCCTTGGGCTCCCTTTAGAACGACGGAGATTTTCACCAGCCGTCATTCTCCTTCTCACCTTCCTCCAAACCCTAAAAATTCCCTCAAGAACAACCTCCCGAGTAGAGGACATGGTGTGAGGGAAGGAGACAAAGACAGGGGCTGGAAAAGCAGGACCCTCAGATGAAAGAACAGCGCCAGGATGAAACCACGAAGGGACTGAGGGGTTTAAATAGCCGATGGATCCTGGCGCAGTTATGGTGGTGGGTATTCCTTGGCCAACTGGTGTGTGCCGCGTGGCGCGCTTATCCCCTTCACCGCCATCGAGGGTTGACCGCTCACAGATTCCCGCAAAGCGACGCTTGGGATCGCGTTTCAGTGGGGGTTCCGAAAAGACTTTTCAAGTCGCCTTCACCGAAAAATGGATTCTGGTGTGCGCGCATTAAGTGGGGGCGGCAGTGCGCAGGGATCGAGGGGGCAATTTCGGCTGCGCACAACTCTCTCTGTGTACTTCCTTCGCTTGAAATTCAAACTCGGAAGTAGGGGGACTGGTGTTGGGTATAAAATACCCGCAGCCAAAATCCTCAGCAGAACGGCTCCGCCCGGACTCCTACGGGAGCCGGGCTCCTCTGTCAACAGCGGAACGGCTCCGTCCGGACTCCTACGGGAGCCGGGCTCCTCCCTCGACAGCAGAACAGCTCCGCCCGGACTCCTACGGGAGTCGGGCTCCTCCGTCAACAGCGGAACGGCTCCGCCCGGACTCCTACGGGAGCCGGGCTCCTCCCTCGACGGCAGAACGGCTCCGCCCGGACTCCTACGGGAGCCGGGCTCCTCCCTCGACAGCGGAACGGCTCCGCCCGGACTCCTGCGGGAGCCGGGCTCCTCCCTCGACAGCAGAACGGCTCCGCCCAGACTCCTACGGGAGCCGGGCTCCTCCATCAACAGCGGAATGGCTCCGCCCGGACTCCTGTGAGAGCCGGGCTCCGCCCTCAGTCTCCGACCTCAGTATCAGCTGCCGGAGCCGGACTCCACCCACGACCTCAACCGAAAGGAGAACTCCTCCCGGACTCCTTCAAAGGCCAATCTCCGACCACTGCCGAGCCTCAATCAACAGATCCGCGTCCCTTGGCAGATCACAATAACAACTATGATCCTGTTCCACTTCCTGTAGCGGATTCCGCGCGGCTCCTTCACCCCCTGCGGCGGACCCATTACTCTCTGACAGGCTGTATCAACAGCCACGATTCTGCTCCGCTCCCTGCGACAGGTGCTGCACGATCCCACTATTCGCTGACAACTAGCGACAACGGACGCCGCCCCACTACCTGCAACAGGCCCTACGTGGCAGGCTATGGCGATAGCCACGGGTCTACCCCACTATCTTTCGCAATCAATTCCCCTGACCATGGGCGGCCCACTACCAGGCGGTTGCAAACGTCGCCATCAATCCTTTGCCTCCTCCGCCTATAAAAGGGAGACCCAGATATGTTATTCTTTAAGCTCATTTTTCCTATCTCAAAACTCTGCTAAATTCTCCGTTCGAGCACTCCATTCTTGTTGAGGCAGAGAACTGACTTGAGCGTCGGAGGGTCTTGCCGGAGCAACCCCACCTCCGGTTTAGACTTCCCTTGCAGGTCCCGGCGGCGACCGCGGCTTCCCCGACTCCAGCTTCTCCGGCGCAAGCAGATTTTTGCACCAACAGTATCTATTGAATTCAAATAGATCTACAAAGGAAAAAGCTATAAAAGTAAAGACCTTTAAAGCAAGCATCTCGGAATAAAAATACTCGATATGATCAAATGGTTTGATCTCATCAAGAATAGAAGGAAACATGTGTGTATAAGAAGGATCGGTGGGAGCGTTGTTATATTCCTCGTATTGTACGTTAGATTTCATCCTCCTGATTGAGAATATTGTTCCTATACTAACTATGGTTAGAATATGGTTGTTTCAAGAAATTCTTTAAAAGAGATCTTTGGAAACATCCTAGATAAGTCTATGAGATAGATATAAGTCTATGAGATAGATCTATTAGGATGCTAGTTTCACAGAAGATGTACATAGAATAGATGCTGAAAGGGTTCAGCATGAAAAATCCTAAAATGATTTCTATCCCTTGGATATGGGATTAATCTATCCAAAAAGATGTGGGGGACACATATGTAGAGATATAGTACATGAGCTAGATTTTTTATGCTATAACTAGTGGGAGCCTCATGTATACTATGTACATGATCCGATATATTTTTGCTGTGAGTGTCACGAGCAAATATCGATTAAATCTAGACTGAGAGTACTGGATACCTGTGAAAATATTTCTAAATACGTGAAAAGTACTTAAGATATGTTTATAGTCTTTAAGGAGAATCAAAGTTAAGGATAAAAAGATATAATAAATCAGATTTTATGTCTGATGTTGATGGTAGAGAGTCTACATAAAGAAAGGTGTTTCCTTATGTAATGTAAATTTAGTAAATTGGAAGAGTTTCAAACAACCGATGATTGTAAATTCTAGAAGTTGTGTGTCGCTACTTATGAAGTTGCTAGGAAAACCTTTTGGAAAATCTTCTAGTTAAAAAGAGTTTGTTACAAAACTGGTTTGATGTCATCAGATGGCATAATACTATACTATAACAACAAAGATGTCACTGCTTTAGCTGAGAAGCATAGGTCTCACCAAAATTTTTAGTACATAAGAGCAATAATTGATTATTCATGACTATTTCCAGAAGTAAGACTTCGAGAATTAGAGTAGACTCCATGAAAATATGGTGGACCCACAGACTAAATCATCTTACCAGTAGAGGATAAAAGTATATCTTAAGAAGATGGGACTTATATCTATGGTAGATTGACTTTAGTACAAGTGAAAGATTTTAAGATGTATACCTTAGAAGCCAATCGGACTGATACATTAATTCTTTCTAGGATATAATTTTGTACTTGATCTAATTATTTAAGATAGTTAATTATCATTCATATAGTGTACGTGTCTATGAATCATCTACAGAATTAACAAGATGATGACACGTATTCTCAAAAATTGAAAATTTGAGGCATGTGTCATTGATGGTTAATTTAAAAACTGCTTCCAACCGTAGGATCATCACGGAGATGGTGATTGATCCAAATAGGTTGATGCATAAATCACTTCCTTATGGATCGATGAGTCTTGAGTCTATAATGTGGGAACACTGAAGCGAAAGTATAAGTATTTATCAGAGAACAAAAATACCAACCATGACTAACACGAGAAGTTACTTAGATGTCTACTCACTCGTTAGTGATATTTTCGATGCTGTAGTAGTGTGAATGGTTCTTTGACCTATGGTACTCCGACTGTTCACAATGAGATTACTGTACTTTGACTAAACCATAATTTGATCTCCTAGTCATACGGAGTCTTAAGGTGTATATTGGCTACAATAGGTTCATTGTAGAAATAGAGTGTACATCTAGATGGAATCTATCGATTTTAATAGAAAAGAAGAAGTCCTATGTGATTTACAAGACTAAGTTCAAAAAAATTTTAGTCAAAGCAAGTGTGAATATTGGAAAAGAGTTTTCATAAAAATTCATAAATGAACTCGAGTCGAGCCAATCTTGTATATGATAGATGATGGGGTTTGATGAGCTTTTCATAACCTCCATCTTGTTAGAACTTATAATAGAAGAACTAAATCATATGGTAACTACATCTAGAGATTTACTACTTTTATTCTACTAGATTGTCACTACATACTGCTAGGTGTCACTGGTGGATCATGAGACTCATCGAGCATCATCTTGATGATCGATGATCCTTGATGGACAGAGTTAGAATTGTTTCAATCCATTAAAAGAAGTTTCAATTATATTTTGATGGAGATCAAAATATATCTCACTATCAAATAGAATAGAACCTATGAGGTTACATACAAAAGAGATCCTGACTGATCGGGATGTCGAATAGTGATTTTAAATAGCAATAGGATTCAATTATCAATTTGATTGATGATTGGACTTATATATAAATATTACATGAAGGACTTACTAAGAGTTAGTAAGTTATAGGAAGACTAATTTATAAATATTATTAATTATTTGATTTCATCAAATATGGATCGAATCAAATTAGATCTAATTTGATTGAATTTGATTTAATTTGGATTTTCTAGTCCAAATAGGATTTGAACTTAATTCCTAATTGGGTTTGAATCAATTTATATTTGAATTATATTCGAATCAAATTGGAATTAAGTTAGGGAACTAGAGTCCCATTAAACTGGAACTCTCTTCGCTTATCCATGCATGGGATGCCCAACCAAATTACCGTGGCCTTTTATTTTAGCATGAAAGAAAGGAAAAAAAAGTGGCGCACAGACTAAAGTGGGTGGCACAAGAGTCCTTCTCTAGAAGGACTCTTAACAAACTCCACAAAACCCTATTTGATAAGGTTTAAAAAGGGGGTGCCTCGATAAACCATCTCATGACGAAATATGAGAGCTTGGTGGTGTGTAAGAAAGAAAAGAAAAGGAGGTTAGCACACAAAAAAGAAGAAAAAAAAGGGAGGCGCGCTCCATGTGATGGACGCCCCATCCTTCTCCCTTTCCTACATCCATGAGATGGATGAATCCTCTTCTTCCTCTCTTCCAATGTTCATGAGATGGACGTGATTTTCTCTCTTCCTTGGTCCAAGAGTTGGATTAGCCATCTCTCTCCTCCTTCATTGATGTCCAAGAGTTGGACATATTTTTTTCTCTATGATCAATCCAAGAGTTGGACGGAAAGAAAAGAAAAAAGATTGGATGTCTTCTTCTTCAGATCTTCTATTTTTTTTTGAGAAGAGAAAGAGAAAAGAAATCTGATTATATCTGATTTTTTGATTCTCCTATGGATCTCTTTGATTTTCTCGAGAAGACAATCAAAAGAGATAAAAAATTTGACAATCTAAAGAGTGATCTCTTCAAGGGAGCTAGCACCTCGGTGAGATCGAGATCTCCTGATCAGATCAGCCTCGTATAGATACCTATATAGGTCGAATACTTGTATGGCTTCAAAAAGACCTTGAGGACATCCATAGATCATCGGATCGCAGCATCAACGGATCATGAAGATATCTATGGATCAACAGATCACGGTGAAGATCTATCCATGCAAAGGTAAAAATCAGATTTTTATTTTTGCATGAATCTTAATCTTGTACATATAATGATTCTTGACTTTATGTTGAGATATGATCTCTATGCATGCTTGATTAGATTAGATCCAATTAGAGATTTGTTTTAGCTTCGTTCTGACATAAGGTTGTCCTGGCATAACGTTGATATGTTATGTTGCATGATTGTCCTAGAACGATGTTGAAAAATTTTTGATATTTCTTTCCTCTGCATTTTGAAAAAAATTAAAATCTCTGCATACATGCCAGATCACCATGTGATGACATTTCCCTACAGCTCGTACTTAAAGTCCATCGAGATCTTATACTCTGCAACACATTTGTATCTAACCTCGATGAGAACCTCCACTGTGGCCTTGACAAAACCCCTGCTCCCTTTAGGTGGAGGAGGGTCCACACCAAGCCTTGCCAACCCTCTAAAGGAAGGTGGAGCCCCGCTCAATGAAAGAGGAGCCCGGAGTGACTTCGATACAGCAATCTGCGGCCTCTTAGCTATAACCGACTTAGTCTCCATCGAGGACTGCCATGAGTCAGGGACAGAAAGCTCTAGTTGGATATTGCTCATTCTCTTGGATGAAGATTCCCTGCCTGAAGAGCCCATCTTCTTTTTCACAGTTGATTTGATGGACGACAACGATAGCTTCATGCCTACAATACAAAAAAAAGAGTATCTACTTTTGAAGACTACTGTGACAAAAGGATAACTGATTATTGTTGGAGTTTTATGATTTCATACATACATGATTTTACAAAATAAGTACATAGCAGAATTTTAAAATTTTCATATTAAATCTAATTTAATCTAAGAATGCATAAGATCAAATCTTTAAACCATAAACAGGATCATCATATGTGAGATAAGATTCAGATACAAAAATTCAATAGAAAAAAATAAATATAAAAATATATCTGGATATGGATCAATCTTCGATGCGAACTGATGATCATGGATGTCTTCCGAAGGTCCCTTGTAGCCATACAAGCGTTCGATCTCTACGGATATCTACACGAGATTCTGATCTGATCAGAAGTCTTTTAATCTCATCGGGGTGCTAGCTCCCTTGCAGAGATCCCATCTTGATGGTTGAAAATCTTCTTTTCTCCTAAGACACTCTTAGAGAAAAGATGTAGGAGGATCTTGATCTCTACACTAGAGATCATGAGAAGAACTCTTTCTTTTCTTTTCTTCCTAAAATTCATGCACCAAATCTCTATAATAAAGATATAAAAATTTTGTCCAACTTTTAGACAAAAGAAAAAGGAGACATTCATGTCTAAACATGGACAAGAGGAAGAGAAAGAGCTGTCCAAACAATCAATAATTGGTTGTTGTAATAAAGAAGAGATAGGGAGATAGAAATTACCTCACGCCATAGGCCCTTCACCATCCCTCTCTCCCTTGGTTTTCTCCACGCAAATTCCTCTCATATTTTGGGCATTAAAACCTGATGTTATCTCACCTTACATATCCCATATGGATGGTATTTTATTGGCAAAAAAGAGTCTTAAGTTAGATAGGAATCAAGAGTCCAAAACGTTTAGGACTCTTCCTTTTTTTATGCCACCCAACAACTAGGTTTCACACCAGATTTTACACGGTAAAGAAGGTGGTTTAAAACTCCTGCTTACACGATAAAAAGGAGTGAAAAAGAGGCATCCAAATCAATTCAACATGGGACACAAAATCAGGTTGGCATGGAGTTGTTTTGGTGCATGAAATCAAGGTAGTTTAATCCCATGAGACTCTTTGATTAGGTGGCTATTTTAAATCAAATAAAACATCAATGAATTCTAATCATATTAGGACTAGATTAGATCTAAATAGATGAAAATCTAAATCTAATTTGGAGCCCAATCTATTTAGATTTAATGTCTTCTAATTGGAAAAGGAGTCCTAGTCCAATTGGACTCTTTCTTGGTGCTTGAGTCAAACTCAATTTTTAATCCTAATCCAATTAGAATTTGGTGCACCCATAAAAATGAGAATTTTTAATTCAAGTAGGAATACATACATCCTAGTCTAATTAGGAATTGGATCAAATCAAAATCCTAATTCAACTGGAACTAATCATCCGATCCTTTTTGGGTTATCCTATAACCCTATTAGGGTTGATCAAATCAAATCCATAATAAGTCAAATTAAATCCAATCAAATTGGACTTGATGCAAACTCTATTGCTTAATCAAATAGAGCCAATTGACAATCCTATTGCTAATTAATCCACCTATAACTCACTAACTCTTTAGCGAGTTACTTGATTGCAACATTTGCATTGGATCAATCATCAATCAAATTGATAATCAAATCCTGTTACGATTCATAATCGTAATTCAACCATCTGATCAGTCAAAAATCTCTTTTGTGTATAATTTCATAGGTTTTATTCTGTCTGATAGTAAAATATATTGTGATCCCTATCACAATATCATTGAAACTCTTTTCAATGGATTGGAATAATTCCAACTCAGCCCACTAAAGATCATTGATCATCATGATGATACTTGTGAGACTCACAATCCATCAGTGACACCTAGCAGTATGTAGTGGCAACCCAGCAGAATAAAAGATGAACCTCTAGGTGCAGTTAATGCATGATACAATCCCTCTATCGTGAGTTCCGACTAGATGGCAGGTCATGAATGAATCGTCAAACCTCAACATCGATCATATGATAGATTCAATCAGCTCGAGTCCATTTGTGATTCTATAAAAACTCTTTTCCATCAATCATACTGCTATGGCCATAGACTTAAGGACTTAGTCTCTTAAATCTCATAAGACTATTCTCTTCTACTAGTATCGACAGATCACATCTTAATGCACACTCCACTCCTACAGTGGATCAACTGTCACCAACATCCACTAAAGGGCTCATTGAGATCCATGTTGATGTGTCAGTCAAACTCCAACAGCCTCACTGTGAGCAGTAGTGTCATCTTAAGTCAAAGGATCAGTCATACAACTGCATCATCGAGAAAGTCACTAACGAGTGAGCAGACATCTATGTGACTTCTCGTATTGGTCATGCTTAGTGCTAGTTGTTCTCTAACAACCACCTGCACTTTCGTTCCAGTGTCTCTATACTACAACTCAAGACCTATCTGTCCGAAGGAAGCGATCCATACATTGGTCTATCCAGATCAATCATCATCCCCATGATGATCCTATGTCTAGGAGTAATTTAAGAATTAATCATCAATGACACATGTCTCAAATTTTTAACTCTTTGAGAATATGTGTCATCATTTTGTTAATCCCTTGGATGATTCATGGACATATAAACATGAATGGTAATATAACTGCCCTATAAGTACAAAACTATATTCTAGAGATATGAAATGTGTCAGTCAAGATTGACTTCTAGGGCATACATCCAATAATTTTTCACTTGCACTAAAGCCAATCTGCAATGTATCAAGCCCCATCTTCACAAGACAAGCTTTAGTCTCAGGCTAGCTAAGTGACTTATCAGTGGGTCAACCACATCATATGTGGAGTTTGCTCTCTACAACTCTATGTATTTCTACTTGAGGTAGTTGCGTGTTCTGCTGCTCTATGTGCTTGGATATCTGGTGAGACTTAGGCTCCTTAGCAAGGGTTATGGTGCCATTGTCTTTGCAGTATAGTATCACGACGTCTGATGGTATGACAATGAATTCTATAACTAACATTTGAACCAGAATGCATCATACACATCTATAGTGTATTCAACTTCAATTGATCGATTATTTGGAATACTTTCAAGATATCGACATAGAAACACATCCCATGATATAAACATTCTACTATCAATATCAGATATAAAACCTGAATTGGTGTATCTTTCCACTCCTAGCTTTGATCCTTCTTCCAATTAAGAACATGTCCTCAGTTCTTCTTAAGAGCTTAAGGATGTTTTCACAGCAATCCAGTACTCTCAATCTGGATACAACTGATATCTACTTGTGACAACCACAGTAATAACTATATCAGTTCAAGTACATTACTTGGCACACTTCTATACCTGAGAGGGTAGCAGATCCCTCTCAAAGATTTCTATGCTGAACCCTTTCAGCATCCAGTCTCTGTACTTGATGTGTGAAAATACAAGTATCCAATTGCATCTATTTCTATAGATCTTTAGGATGCCTGCTTTATATCTTTTATGGAAAAATTTTTATTCAACCATATTTTAACCGATGTCAGTATTAGACACTTCCACTAACTCTTTTGGAACTCATAATTTTTTTTTATCTAATCAAACAATTTGATCATATTATCAAAATGACTATTCCAACTCTAAGATTTTTTATGGACTTTGTGATCTCTTATCACAAAAAGTGAAATCCATAGGCTACTCCATATAGAAATTTTCAAAAGATCTCTACTTAGGAAAGCTATTTCACATTCCTTTCTTGGAGTCGATGTCTCACATCGCCTCGTTGTAGGTTCTGGGATCATCTCTATGCTCCCCATCTCTCATGAGAAACGACTTTTTCTACATCTTCTATTAAGCATACCCAAATATCTTTCAAGAGGATTGGAGATCCTACTATGTCTATGAGGTGGAAGAGGAATATACGTCTACTGACTCATGATGATAAATAAGTTCTTAAAGTCCCAAGGCTCCCTGCTCTTCAAAGATGTTCTCTTTGAGCATAACTTTCCTCCCATTGCTTCATCTTGGTTAAATAATTTTTCAAGAAGATAACATATCGGGTCACAATCACATTATGATCCTATCAGAAAGTAGTATCTCAAACTCTTTTAGGATGAGCTTTATAGGCCTATCCTCTAACATATCCACCTGCTGTCCTAGACACAGGTTGGACATCCTTGAGTCTCAAAATAATCAAGATTTAGTTCTTACCATGCCATATCTCATATGGTGTGGTAGGAATAGGTTTAGAGAGAACCCAATTTCATAGAAATAAAGTATGTCCCTAAAGAAACATAAATAAATCAGTGAAGTTCATTATGGATCAGACCATATCTTATATAGTCCCATAACTCTTTTTATCTCGTTGAGCTGAGATATACTGAGAGGGGTTCAATATGAAACAATGCCATATTATGAGATAATCAAAAAAAAATTTTCAATGGTATTGCATCCTCGATTCGATCGAAGAACCTTAAGAAATTTTTCGATTTGTTTCTCTACTTACATCCGAATTCTTTGAATCTTTCAAAAATTTCATATTTGTATCTCATATATAAAATAGAGACAACTCTTTGATTAGTACATCACATGGGCTACACACATCAAATATGTATAAAGATAAGTATCTCAGTGGTCATTTTCTTCTTGTTCCACAAGAGTAGCTTGATCATATTTTCTCAAAGAGATGATACACAAACTAGATATGATTAAACAGTCAATAAGCTCAAAAGTCCATATTCTTCAGTTTGTTAATCATTTCTTCTCCAATATGACTTAGCCTAAGGGTCCACATATACTTTAAATTTTATCTCAATTCTGGATCTCTCAAATCCAATGGCATTCACTACTTAATCAATTATGTTCACATGTGTATAACTATGCAAATGATAGAGACCGTCTCTAAGAACTAAATCTAAACAATGATCGCAAAGGACAGATACCCATGGCCATAGCAGCAACTGTTGCCCTATAACCAATTTAAGGGTCACTTCCTCAGCCCTCCACCTTTTCATCGACTCTACACTAGAGTCTATGGCTCAACTGGAAGAAGAAGAAATCGTAAGGATAGCATTGAGCAATCTTGACATGCCTACTCTAGGCATGTCTTTGTTTCTTCAGGCTTTCCAAGTATTTACCTCTGAACACTTTCAAGGTTCCTTTGTTATCAACACTTTGATCAATTCAGATAAAGTGCCATGATGGTCTTTCATATGATGGTTTACCATAAACTATCCATATAAACTAATCAGGGATCGCAGGATCAAATCTGTAAGCAATTTCTTATGCATGGTCATGTCGAGCCTTTCAAGCTCCTTAATGTCCTTGATCATTATCAAATAACGATCATAGACTGACTACCCAACATGCATCATATACGCTGTGTGACTCTGATCATCTCACAATACTTGTAGATGAATCAACGTATCGTTGGCAGTGAACATATACTCATGCATAGCATCTATCTTTATTGTCATTGTCCATCCACTCATCAAATATAGCTCGTTGACTATGGGTTAGATGAGTTGTTAACATTAGAATAATCTGGTAGAAAATATTGCTTAATTTTTTAAAATTAAAAATAATTCTTAAGTTTGTGAGCCAGTCTATATAATCGGTTTCGGTTAATCGATTGATATCTAAGAATCAAGCTAGAGGGTTGGAAGTTGACACAATGAACAACAAAGAGTAAAGATTCTAATTGGATCTTTGTACTTATTTCAATAATTTACTCTAAGAATTTTTAGATGCAAAAAAAGATTCTCACTATTTTATCAGATCTCCCACACTCTCCGGATAGAGAAATAAAAATCTTGATGTGCAATTGAATTTTTAGTGGGTGCTGCGATCCCACCGATACCGTGCACCTCACCTAACAGTTATTGGTAGCATGAATGAATATTAATGCATGGACAACTCTTTATCCAAATGCTTTTCTAAGCATATTACAGCCACTTAATCTCTAAGTCGTGGGCTCATCTAACAGTTATTGCCTACACTTCTTAGTTAAGCCAGATCCACCGTTCACAAGCAAGTGCAAAGCTGTCATTGGGTCTCTCACCTAACAGTTATTGGGCCTAACTCCATCTTTACCTTGGAGCAATTCTTTGCTAATAGAGTGATTGTGTGTTCCCGATGCAACTGAACCATTGTGACCAGCCGAGAACAATCAACGTCAATAGCACGTCCGCACATCTACAATGGTGGAAGACCTTGGACTTAATATTTTATGGAGAGATTTAAGTTTAGATCTCAACTAATCAGTCATCACATGACTGATATAATTGGCATGGGCTAAATCAAATCACTAAGCAATCATATTTGAGACTCAATCTTCCAAATTGATCAAGTGGAGATTGATAGGGGTCCCCCGTTGCTTTTCTTAGACACCAATAAATTGATCAGATAAACGAACGAAACTAATTAAATAATCACCTTTCAATTACTTGCCTTAGACACCAATTGGACAATTGATCCGAATAGGTTAGCTTAGGTGAATCAGCCTCGAGCTATAGAGCTGAATTAGATCTTTAGGTTAATTGATTCTACATATGGGTGTCAATCGATTTGATCATCAATAATTATATGATCTTAGGCTCTATTGACTTCATACTAATTAATATTTGACTCAGTTTGATCAACTGATAAATTGATTCAAACCCAATATGATCAAATCAAAAACCCTTTTAATGTAATCCAATTACATGACCTAATTTGATCTTCCCATAACCAATCTCTCATGCACAAACACTAATTTCAGATCTTAAATCAAAATTTTCAGATCTAAATTCTTTACATGAAGAGTAAATTTTGATTTTGAAATAATTTCAGATCATGTATACAAATATGATCACATACATAAATAAATTCAGATCATAGAAATAAATTTCAGCCCTAAATATGCTTTCATATATCATATATATGAATTAAAACAAATCTCAAAACTCTTTTCAAATCTAAATAATAAAACATATATCATATATATGCTGTAAAAATTAGATCTAAAAAATTTAATTTAATTGAAAATTTTAACATCATTCTAGGATAACCATTCAGCATAATAGGTTATGCCAGGGCAACCTTATGTCAGAACGATATCAAAATCTTTCAGATCTAAAATTTTTTTCTATAAATTTTAAATCTAAATTCTAATCTCATACATATGATGTGGCTCTGATACCACTATTGGAGTTTTATGGTTTCATGTATGCATGATTTTATAAAATAAGTACGCAGTAGAATTTTAAAATTTTCATATTAAATCTAATTTAATCTAAGCATACATAAGATCAAATCTTCAAACCATAAATAGGATCATCATATGTGAGATAAGATTCAGATACAGAAATTTAATAAAAAAATAAATATAAAAATATACCTGGACATGGATCAATCTTCGACGCAAACTGATGATCATGGATGTCTTTCGAAGGTCCCTTATAGCCGCACAAGCATCCGATCTCTACGAATATCCACACGAGATTCTAATCTGATCAGAAATTTTTTGATCTCACCGAGGTGTTAGCTCCCTTGCAGAGATCGCATCTTGACGGTTGAAAATATTTTTTTCTCCTAAGACACTCTTAGAGAACAAGAAGATGTAGGAGGATCTTGATCTCTACACTAGAGATCATGAGAAAAACTTTTTCTTCTCTTTTTTTAAAATTCATGCACCAAATCTCTACAATAGAGATGTAAAAATTTTGTTCAATTTTTAGACAAAAGAAAAAGGAGATATCGATGTCTAATATGGACAAGAGGGAGAGAAAGAGCTGTCCAAACAACCAATAATTGGTTGTTGTAATAAAAAAGAGATAGGGAGATAGAAATTACCTCATGCCATGGGCCCTTCGCTGCCCCTTTCTCCCTTGGTTTTCTCCACGCAAATTCCTCTCATATTTTGGGCGTTAAAACCTGATGTTATCTCACCTTACATGTCCCATATGGAGGGTATTTTATAGGCCAAAAAGAGTCCTAAGTTAGATAGGAATCAAGAGTTCAAAACATTTAGGACTATTCCTTTTTTTTATGCCATCCAACAACCAGGTTTCACACCAGATTTTACACGGTAAAGAAGGTAGTTTAAAACTCCTTCTTACATGCTAAAATGGGGAGAAAAAGAGGCATCTAAACTGGTTCAACGTGGGATACAAAATCAGGTTGGCGTGGAGTTGTTTTGGTGCATGAAATCAAGGTAGTTTAATCCCATGAGACTCTTAGATTATGTGGCTATTTTAAATCAAATAAAATACTAATGAATCCTAATCATATTAACCAGATGAGACCCAAATAGATGAAAATCTAAATCTGATTTGGAGTCCAATCTATTTAGATTTAATGTCTCCTAATTGGAGGAGTCTTAGTCCAATTAGACTCTTTTTTGATGCTTGAGTTAAACTCAATTTTTAATTCTAATCCAATTAAAATTTGGTGCACCCATAAAAATGAAGATTTCTAGTCCAATTAGGAATACATACATCCTAGTCTAATTAGTAATTGGATCAAATCCAAATCCTAATTCAACTGGAACTAATTATCTGATCCTTTTGGGGTTATCCTATAATCCTATTGGGGTTGATCAAATCAAACTCATAATGAGTCAAATTAAATCCAATCAAATTAGACTTGATGCAAACTCCATTGCTCAATCAAATTGAGCCAATTAGCAATCCTATTGCTAATTAATCCTCCTATGACTCACTAACTCTTTAGCAAGTTACTTGATTGCAATATTTGCATTGGATCAATCATCAATCAAATTGATAATCAAATCTTGTTACGATTCATAATCATAATTTAACTATCTGATCAGTTAAAAGTCTCTTTTGTATGTGACCCTATAGGTTCTATTCTGTCTGGTAGTAAGATATATTGTGTCCCTATCACAATATCATTGAAACTCTTTTCAATGGGTTGGAACAATTCCAACTCAGCCCATCAAGGATCATTGATCATCATGATGATACTTGTGAGTCTCACAATCCATCAGTGATACCTAGCAGTATGTAGTGATAATCCAACAGAATAAAAGATGAACCTCTAGGTGCAGTTAATGCATGATACAATCCCTCTATCGTGAGTCCCGACTAGATGGCAGGTCATGCATGAATCGTCAAACCTCAACATCGGTCATATGATAGATTTAATCAGCTTGAGTTCATTTGTGATTCTATGAAAATTCTTTTCCATCAATCACATTGCTATGGCCATAGACTTAAAGACTTAGCCTCTTAAATTTCATAGGACTATTTTCTTCTACTAAGATCGACAGATCACATCTTCATCACACCCCACTCCTACAGTGGATCAACTATCGCTAACATCCACTACAAGGGCTCATTGAGATCCATGTTGATGTGTCAGTCAAACTCCAGCAGCTTCACTGCGAACAGTAGTGTCATCTCAAGTCAAAGGATCAGTCATACAACTGCAGCATCGAGAAAGTCACTAACGAGTGAGCAAACATCCATGTGACTTCTCGTGTTGGTCACGCTCAGTGTTAGTTATTTTCTAACAACCACTTGCACTCTCGCTCCAGTATCTCTATACTGCAGACTCGAGATCTATCTGTCCAAAGGAAGTGATCCATGCATTGATCTATTCGGATCAATCATCATCTCCATGATGATCCTATGACCAGGAGCAATTTAAGAATTAACCATCAATGACACATGCCTCAAATTCTCAACTCTTTGAGAATGTGTCATCATTTTGTTAATCTCTTGGATGATTCATGGACACATAAACATGAATGGTAATATAACTGCCCAATAAGTACAAAACTATGTCCTAGAGATATGGAATGTGTCAGTCAAGATTGACTTTTAAGGTATATATCCAACAATTATCATATGGCAAGAAATCCCACCATATGGATAGTCCATTTATGCAGGCCATCGATAGTACAGATCCGGCTATTGAATTGCCAGATCTTGCCACTTGGCCAGTCTTAGAGCAGCAGACCATACGGTCTTTCATCGCATCCTTATCCGATCGAACTGTATGGGATAACTCATGAAGTGTGCTTTAGAACTTACCACGGCTTACCACATAGCAGGTCCTAAGTGAGTCTAGGGGCAGTCTCCAAATTTATTCTCTCAGGAGCGTCATCCTCTGACTCCTCGAGCTCCCTTTCTAATAAAGATAGTGCAAGTTGCGAAATGACGCATCATTAATCTCCAGAAATTTTTTTCAAAATCAGTAATGTAGGCGCATCCAAGAAGAAATCGGGTTGATAGTTCAACTACTAAGGTAGCTACTCCCTTCGGTCAAAGTCCAAAGACTACTTCAAACTCAGGAGTGGGGGACATGTGTCATGGAGGAGACCCATCGATTGGGACTAATCCTTCATTGAGGCGCACATAAGATGATGTGGTGAGGTCCAGGGGCAGACCACATCAACATTTAGAGGGGGGTCGAGAGAATTTAAAAATACTAATAATATAATTAAAATTATTTTAAATAAATCTCTAATAAATATTATTTGAATTGAGCTCGACTCGTTCTTTCATAGAACTAAATTCATCAATAATAGAATCTACTATAAAACTCTCAGCTATCTCCTTCTTGATATAAGTGACTAAATAATCAGCAAGAAAGTTATCTTCCATCTTATTGCGTAATTTATTTTTAACAATCTTCATTGCTGAAATTATTCTCTCCATTGTTGCAGTTGAAATAGGAAAAGTCAATACAAGACAAATCAGTCTATCAATTAGTGGATAAATATGTTTCTTTCTTGTTTTCACCTATCCTTAGCATTATTCGGAAATTGTAGACACATTCTGTAACTCTGGATTCTTTGAAACATCAATATGATAATGTTGTAATTGATTTTGCAAAAGTCTTCATTCATGCTCACTGAAGTCTTCTAGATAGAATTTATCTACAAATTGACATATACTTTCCAAATTAAATAACTTGTAATCATCTCTAGGATCCAAAGTAGTACTAAAAATTAATAACTCAACTGCGTGATCACTAAATCTACTTTGCAATTCATGTAATTGAGTATCAATAGTAGTATTGAATATATCAACCCAAAAATGATGCTCATTTGTAATATCACTCCGTCGACAACCTCGACCACCAGGCTTATAAGTAGCAGTCAAATCTGGAACATCAATGTCATATTTTTCATAAAATAATATCACATTCTCTAATAAACTCATCCATCCATCTTCTCTTTACTTTTGAAGTAATACCTTTGTAGTTTTTACCAAATGCATTACATTAACAATGTCTTGGGATCTTTTTTTGTAAAGCTTGACAAAGGTTATCAGTTATCTCCAATATTTCTATCATCAAATGTAATTATAAAACAAATTGAAAAGATGTTAAGCAATTTAATGCACCATCCGCATCTCCACGTTAAGCATAACTAACTTCATCACATGTAATGTCATCAAGAATAGAACAAGTAATTGAAAAAAGCTTTATCAAGCTACGAACAGGATTCAAATATTAACTCCAACTAATCTCTCCAGGCCTTTGTAAACTGCTAATCTGATTTTGCCCTCTTCTAGATTCAAGTTCATCAATAGCTAATAAATTTGCAATTTCAGCTATTTGTCTTGCACTCAATTCATCGTGATATTTTGTAGATGTATTCACAATATTAACAATATTCATCAAATTATTGAAAAATTGATGAATAATAACAACTTCTCTTAATACAACCATTAGTGCTAATTGAAGTCTGTGAGTCAAGCAGTGGATATAATAAGCATATGGATAATCAAGGGTAGACCACATCAACTTTCAGATAGAGGCTGAGAGAATTTAAAAATTAAAAAATACTCATAATATAATTAAAATTAATTTAAATAAATATCTTTAATAAACATTATTTGAATTAAGCTTGATGTTCTTTCATAGAACTAAATTCATCAATAATAGAATCTACTATAAAACTCTCAAATATTTTCTTCTCGATATAAGTGACTAAATAATCAACAAAAAAGTCATCTTCCATCTTATTGCGCAATCTGTTTTTAACAATTTTCATTGTTGAAAATGCTTTCTCTATTGTTGCAGTTGAAACAAGGAGAGTCAATACAAGATGAATCAGTCTATCAATTAGTGGATGAATATCTTTCTTTTTTGTTTTCACCAATTCTTGGCATAATTCTGAAATTGTAGACATATTCTACAACTCTAAATTCTTTGGAACATCAATATGATAATGTTGTAATTGATTTTTCAAAAATCTTCGTTCATGCTCACTAAAGTCTAGATAGAATTTCTTTGCAAGCTAACATATACTCTCCAAATTAAATAATCTGTAACTATCTCTAGGATCCAAAGCAGTACTAAAAATTAATAACTCAACTGCATAATCACTGAATCTACTCTGCAATTCATGTAATTAAGTATCAGTAGTAGCATTGAATATGTCAACCCAAAAATGATGCTCATTTATGATATCACTCTGTCGGAGACCTCGACCACTAGGCTTATAAGTAGCAGTCATATCTAGAACATCAATATCATATTTTTCACAAAATAATATCACATTCTCTAATAAACTCGTCCATCCATCTTCTCTTAACTTTTGAAGTAATACTTTTGTAGTTTTTACCAAATGCATTATATTGAGAATATCTTGGGACTTTCTTTGTAAAACTTAACAAAGGTCATCAGTTATCTCCAATATTTTTGTGATCAAATATAATATAAAAATAAATTAAAAAGATGTCAAGCAATTTAATGCACCATCAGCATCTCCACGTCGAGCATAACCAACTCCATCATATGTAATGTCATCAAGAATAAAATAAGTAATTGAAAAAAACTTTATCAAGCTACGAATAGGATTCAAATATGAAATCCATCTAGTCTCTCTAGGCCTTTGTAAACTACTAATTTTTTTTTTGCCCTCTTCTAGAATCAAGCTCATCAATAGCTAACAAATTTGTAATTTCAACTACTTATCTTGGTCTCAATTCATCATGATGTTTTATAGATGCATTCACAATATTAACAATATTCATCAAATCATTAAAAAATTGATGAATAATAATAATTTCTCTTGATGCAGCCACTAGTGCTCGTTGAAGTCTATGAGCCAAGCAGTGGATATAATAAGCATATGGACAATCATTATTAATTAAAGCTTTCAAACCATTTTATTCATCATGCATATTATTAGCCCCATCATAACCTTGACCTTCGATATGCTTAATGCTTAAATTATGCCTTAAAAGAATATTATAGGTAGCATCTTTAAGAGTCAAAGCAGCTGTATCTGAGACATGGACAATATCAAAGAATCGCTCCCTTATGAATCCATTTTGGTCAACAAATCTCAAAACAATGGTCATTATTTGTTCTTTTCCTGATTCATCCTAAGTTTCATCAACAATTATATAATATTTAGCATCACCAATTTCATCCCTTATAACTTTTCTCACCTTTCTTGAAAAAAATTATAGAATTTTCTTTTGTATCTTCGGTGAAGTATAAGAAGCATAACTAGGAGCATTTTCTCAAATAACTTTTCCAACATCCTCATTATAGGATGCCAAAATTTTGAGTAGTTCAAGAAAATTATCTTGATTCTTTGAAGTTGGGCGTTCATCATGTCCTCGAAAAGCACAAGCTTAAAATATAAGCTATCTAATTGCATCCACTGAGGTCTTGAGCTATAAACGATTTCTAACAATTTGTTCAGAAGTTTGTTTCTCTACTACTTTCTGAATATGCCGTCTCTCATTTATTAGATCATGGTAGCACTTCATAGCAACATAATGTAAAGAAATTGAACTTTTTCTCATATATCTAAGAAACGCACAATTCTCCTCATCATTGACTTTTTTTCAATTTTAAAATCCACCGACTACAAATTTGCTTCTTCTATCACTTGGCTTTGAAAGAGATAGCAAAGAAAATAATAAGTAGCATTTTTAGTTGGAGAATATTTGAGCCAACTAGGATGCTAATTGAACCAAGATGATTGAAAGTGCCTACATTGATTTTCTAAACCAATGGGATCATACTTGTCCAGTATTGGTTGATAAGGATCAAAATTGATATAGTTTTATCGAATTTCATCACGTTAATTCACAGGATATTCTCAAATTTATTTATGCAATCCAGGATCTTTTTCTAATGCATCGACATCAATATCTTCCGTTTCAACTTTTATTTTTTTTTTAGATGGCCTTCTTTCTGTAACGGTAGGAATGGGAATAATTGGAGTTGGAGTTGGTTGATGTTCAATTTCAACCTCAGGTGCAGGCTATGCAGCAGCAACAGTAATGTCTTGAACTCCAACATCACTTTTTTGTTCTACTTCTTTTTTTTTTAAGAATCACAAATTTTTCTACTCATAATGAACCTAAAATATGAAAAAACTTATAAGTTTAAGGGAGAAACAAAATAGAAAAAAAAATTAAGAGAAGAAGAGAAGAGAATGTTGAATAGAACTAGAACCACAGAAGCCTGAGTTGCTGTCATCCGTTTGCATTTTTGGGATTTGCTGACTGTCGTGGGTTTCTTTTGGTTGTTTCTGACTTCTTTAATTAGTTAGAATATTTGATAGCTTTAAATAGGAAACTAGAATTCTATTTAATTTAGGAGAAGGAAATTCTTTCTCTTCTCCTAATTAATTAAGGAAAAGAAAAGGCAAAGTTAGAAGTCGTCCAACTTCGAAGTGGAGCAACGCAAGTCACGGGAATGGTTAATGGTTTCCCTTTAAAATTTCTCATTCCAAGGTAAGCTTACTAAGAGCCAAACATTTGGGGGGGCCAAAAACATATGAATGAAAAATTTTTGCTTAAAAATTTGGGGTATACTAGAGGTTAATGGAAAAGTTGAGGGAGGCATGGCCCCTCCTGCCGCCTCCCTCCCGATGGTCCAATCCTAATGAGGTCACACCGGCTATGAACCCAGGACTACCAATTCGGCCAACTGCACGGTGAAGCTCACGTGTGACATTCATGACTAATAACCTCAATTCAGAAAAAGTAGAGAATATTCTTCCCTCAATAAGAAGTCAGAACGTGTCTAGTGACTTTTAAAGCTAGGCCTAATAAAGTCACAGGTTCCAACTAGCGGCCTACAGACTCAATCTTTAAATAAAAAAAAATACGAAAGAGACTATCGGGTAAGCAAACAAGAAAATTGAAATACTCAAGAGGAGGGCAAACCTGGAAGGAGGGGATAAAGCTTCTCTCTTCGTTCTTCCGACTCTTGTGATCTTTGCTCTCTCCTATTCTCAAAACTCCTACTAACTTAAGCATCAGAGGATCTCCCATCGGAACATCCCGACGAGTATAGACTTCCTTTGCAAGTACTCTCAGGTGCCCGTGGATCTCGACTGGCGTTTAGTTCCAACTACATCAGCACCTTCTCGGTGCCCGCGGATTACGACCGATGTCCAGCTCTAGTCACATCAATAGCTCTTTAGACCCTTGCTACAACAATTGCATTATTATTACTATTATTATTATCATTATTTTCACTATTACTATTATTATTTATCACATATCCTGAATTTTTTATTTTTATTTTTATTTTTTGAATGTAGACGTACGTGTGTGTGTGTGTGTGTGTGTGTGTGTATTATAAAATGTAAACTTTGTTGGCTAAGCTCTCTAATTGCCCTCTGAATAGATCCTTCACATGAAATTGTAATAGGCGCAGGCAAAAGGGCATTGCCTCTGCAAGTAGAAAAGCCAAAAAAAATAAACTCACCGTGATGTGAATCACGCAAAAAAGTTAGAGTTTGCCTGGACACATCACATGAAATCATAATAGCAGCATCAGGGAGATTGCCTCTCAAAGTAGAAAAGCCAGAAAAAATAAATTCACCATAATGTGAATCACACAAAAGAGAGAGGGCTTATACTTTAAAATGTGGGATTTTTCGGATCTCTCGATTTTGTTCTGCTCGATCATTGGAACAAATAGGGTAGTAGGAGAAGTCCCAAATCCGGATTTAATCCAAGAATACAATAACTGCTAGCTTTCTTGATAGTAACAACCCATTCTAACAATTATATTACTACACTATCGTGGATTTTATATATTTCAAGAATATATATATATATATATATATATATATATAATTAAAAAAATAAAAAACTGGATCCTGTACGCGATGCGCAGGCTATATGCTAGTTTAAATAAATAAAATTAAACTGACCCCTTCCATTTATCTTCTTCTTTCCTCTTAAAACCAGCAGTTTCTTCCTTAAAAGATGAACTGGGCCTAAATGGCTGCCACTAATAAAGGACAGAGAGGCGTTGGTATCCATTAAGGTGGTTGCTCCGTAGACATCAAAATAGGGATAGGCTACGATGGGAGCTCTTTGGACTGTTGATGTCTGGTTCCAATAACAGGACCATATATCACCGTGATTTCACTGTCTTTTCTCCCAGCAACCATCTGTGAACCACGGTAACTGAAGCCCATCTCAGACTCGAATCTTGCTCTAATATTGACCGACTCATCATAGTTTGTTCGTTCGGTCTTATATGTTCCTACATTAACTTGTAGGATTTCTTCTTCATTGCCTTGGTCTGTAGATTCCGACAAATTTATGGAGCAAACTTCGGTCATCCTAAGGTTGGGCCAAAAAATGCAAGTCAAGTTTCTTAAGGATCTCAGCATCCTCATACTTCTGATAAGCTGATTCGTTCAACATACCAGGACTGCCTAATTTCATCACAATAGACACTAGAAACATATTGTGGTGCATGGTACTGTCTTTCAATGATAGAAGCAAGCCTACCGACCTATTCTAGCATAAGTACCGAGGATGCTGCTTATCCCTCTAAGAGTGGCCCTAGCACAGTAGCTACTCTACGGCTACTTTTTTTTATCTCCTTCCGTATAATCTAATAACAACTATGCAGTTGTCCCATAAGGCATGCCAAAAAGCTTATTGCCACCCTTTCCATCTCATTCTGAGTATGCCAAAGAATGTAGGGTTCAAGGAATTTGGTTTATGGACAGAGAGTATGACATAAGACTAATGGTAGGATGGATGTACGCACAAGCGCACCACCGACATTAGATCAGCCAAAAATATGATAACTATAGAGGATACAAAGTAGCATAGGTCTAGATATCTTGATCTTCAAAGACTTTCATCATTATTACACCACTGTTCAAAAAAGATGAATCTAGATAAGGGTGTAGTGCTAAGCTATGGTAGAAGGATATAATATTAGACTATGGTAGGGATACAGTGCTAGATTACATTCATAGAAAGCCAAGTTATGCCTATTTTTAGGATAAAAATTATTGAGAGACTAAGATAAGATAAAAATGGATAGATTTAATTTATGAGTTGAAAGATTCCCATATAGAGTACAAATCCATTTTATCATTAGAAGAGTTTCCTGGTCGTGCATGGATTGCCATGATATGGCTATGTTTTGGATGGCCATGTTTTGCAGGGGGCAACAAGTGTGATTTCTTTTTTCCTTATGCAAGTAATCATTCTAGTTTCTTTTTTCTGTAAAAAAAAATAATAATAATTCTAGTTTATTTTTATATGATGTGTCTACAATTTAATACCAAAGTTTTAAATCGTGGCATGATGGGGGGCAGCCCAGCCAGAAGAAAGAAGGGAATAGAGAAGAAAATGGAAAGAATAAAAGATACAAAGAAAAAGAAAGGAAAGAAAAATGAAAAAGAAACAAAGAAAGGAAGAAGGGGCAAGAGTACCTATTTGACATGGCTGTTGGGACAGGACGTAGGGCTTCCTTATTTTATGGAGAAACTTAGATGCCCTCGTACCAGGGGATTTAAAATTTAACATTGCCTCTACCAAAAAGAAAAAAAGACTGAAACCGCCAATTTGTGAATGCCCTTTAGAAGTTACAACTGGAACACTGAATAGTTATTCCTGGATGCTAATGTCGAGTCATGATTTATTTCTTTGTATTGTTCTTCTTTTAAGAAATGGTTGCAGACCTGAGTGCCTACAGAACCTGCAGCTGGGGAAGCGCATTTATAGAAGATTTCTGTTTATTTTTTCCATTCTACTAGTAACATACAACGTTACAGCTCTATATTTATATGTACATTTTCATGCTTGGTAATGCAACATTATCATGGCTGTATATGATTCTTAATTGAGCGAAATCTTCGCATCCTGCTATAATAAGTTGAAGAAACATTACAGACCTGAAACTAATTCTGGTCCATGCTGATGGGTTCTGCAAATCATCAGTTATGCTTGACCTATGCAATGCCCTTTGGAAGACAACAAATTAGAGACAATAATCCATGTCACGGCCGTGATATGTGGCCGGGTGCATCCTCTGTTGCAACCATTTCTAGACAACATGACATAGCCATGGAGGACTTTTATTGAGTTTAAAAGTAGAAATGGTCTCAGAGTATGTCTAGCAAATCATTACATACGCGGATGGATACATTACTGTGTGTTGCTGATCAGTGAATAAGTGAAACTCCATAAAAAATTGGCTTTTAAATTTCTTGTTCAATATCTCAAAACTGTATTTGCAGCAAGAATGTGGTGGTAGGCAGTCTGGCAGTTGAATAAGATCTCCAGCCAATACGAGGCCAATGATCACCTTGTTTGTTGTAATTTTGATCCAATCAATACCTGGATGGGAAATTGAGAGGCATTTTTAACCATATGGAAAAATTTTGAATGTTAGATTAGAAGAAATGTTGCCTTCATCCAGTTTGAGTCCAAAGGAGGATGCCACCCAAGGATTGGTTGCTACCAACATTAGGTCATTACTCATATGCGCAAGTTCATTTTTTGTATATTGCACAAATATCACCCACATGTTTGATTCATGTGTACAGTGGTCAATTGGATCGCGTAACTAGCCAAGTATGTCATTACATTTAGGAGGTGTTTGGTTCGCAACCAAAATTAGAATGGAAATGAAAATCAGAATGGCTTAGAATCAGAATCGAAATGGCCAAATCACTCGAAGCGTTTGATTCGTGATCAGAATCGGAATGAAAATTTGAATCCATAGAGGAAAATAGAGATTGAGTTCTATATAGATTGAGCCACTCCCATTTCATCCCGGAATTGGAATCGGAATAGGATTCCTTTCAACCAAATGGTTGGAATGGGAGTCATCCATTCCAATTCCAATTTCAGACCCTCACTCCTCCCAACCAAATACCCCCTTAATCGCCAAAGTGCTTGCAGACACTCATATTTCTCATATTCAAACGGAGGGAAAACATTCTCAAATGCCTGTATCGCTCATTTCACTTCTAGCACATCTATTTGTACCAGACTTTCCCTTCTAAAACTTGGGCATATTATTTGATTAGGACAAACATAGAGATGTCCATAGAGTTTCTGAAGTAATAACTACAGCCAGCAATATTAGCATAATACCTGGCCAAAGAAGCAAATGAACTAAAACAAACATTTTGAAAGGAAAAAAAAACGTCATTCTATTTAAGAAATATCATACACCAATATTAGCACTATTAGGTGCATAATGATCCTTCTTCTTTTTTTTAATGATAGGGGAGAATTATGATGGTTGTTTTTCATTAGGCCACTCGATCAGAAAATTTTGAAATTTAAGGGGAATGCAGAAAAATTTCTGAAACTTTTGAAATAATCTAGACTAACAGAATAAAGAAACTTGAAATAAAGTGTAAAACGTCCGACGAAGTACATGGAGAAATATCAAAAGCACGAAAGAAGGAATAAAAACAACTGCAAAGTGAAGAAGCTCGAGATAATTGGCAAAGTTATGTATCAATATGATTAGCTTGATACATTCATGAATAATTCAGTTGCTGGTGGGTCAGTGCAATTAGTCAAACAACTTAAAACTACCAAGAAGCTACTAAGAACATGAATTAGTTAAAAGATTCCAATATGTCCAATATGTTGTTATAATAGGGATATATGATATTTATCTTTTTTATTTGACTAAAAAAAATAAACTCCATCCCTTGCACCCATATGCTATACAAGATATAGAATAGGAATGGCCAAAACATGAGCTTAAATCAGTTCTCATGTGGCAATATAGGTGGGTAAATTAAACTGATCACCATCCTTCAGCAGCAGCTACAAGAATCAGGGAATCTCAAATATGCTAGTTCAAGATAATGAAGCAAATGGTAATCCTGCAAAGGGATAGAGATGACAATGGTACAAGCTTGCCTTACTATTCATCAGAGATAAAACCTGTACTAATACTAAATATGATCTACAATGAGGCAAAAATCACCTTATTCATGATGTCTTGGACTTTGATGGGGCAGGAAGCAACTGCACAAAATTGGCAACAATGGAATAAAAACATATCAGCCAGCAGTTAAAACTTCTCTTATATCAGAAAACATAGTCAGGAAATACCTGATAACAAGAAATAAGAGAGCTCATAAATCCAAATGCCCCTGTCACACAGGGAGTGACCTTCTTTGGTGCAAGTTGAAGCAGTCCAACCGCGACCACAATATACATAGATGCTTTGATTAGGGCTAGCAACCTCTCATTGGACTGTTTAATTTTGTTTAGGTATTTCTCATTCTGCAGTCAGCACAATGCAAAAATTCAACACTTGTAGCAGAGACAACAACTGGATGGATCAAAACAAAGCCACCGATAATGTAGCTTGGCTAGGTTAAGATAGACATACTTCATATTTTTTCTGCTTTAGTTCCTTCTCTAACTTCTTCATTGATGCAGACAACCTTCCAATCTCAGCCAGCTGGAAGCAGAATATACAGTATACAAGTTTCAAGGACCACTTATTATAAATGGAAAAGGTTCTACAACATTAATTTGCAGTCCAACAAAAGGTTTTCTTCTACAAGGAAGAAAGATTGAAAGGTGCAAACCTCAATTACGGTGGTGCAAGCAGAAGAACCCATCCAGCAGAAAAGGGATATCCTGCCAATTAGCTCCACATGCTCTTTGTTCTGTAACAAGCATTTGAAGCAATTATATCTGTTTATGCAGTGTTTTGAGAAGATACCATTTTAAATGAAATTCGAACCTGGTAAATTCCTGTCCTGCCTGCCCATACAATTTGATCTAGAAACAAGAAAGTTGATAACAGTGCGTTTTTGGACTGTGAAAACCAATGTCACTGCATCATGCAACAGCTCTTTATGTAAATAAATTAACCTTCAGAAATGATGGTAGCATCCACCTACCTTTCCAAGCAAAATCAGTGGGAGTGGAGTTCCTTTGGAAGGTGGACTAATAAGAGCATGCAAATTGTTGACAAACTACAAAATATAGGAAATCAATGCTAAAGATGGTTTGTGAGAGTACTGAAGCTAAATTTGTGATCACAGTTTAGATTTCACCCTTATTGGAGAAAAAACAGATCATGCAGGGAGTGTGGAAGTATAATTCATATTCATGTATCAGGTATCAGATTTCACCCTTAAACAGAAAAAGCAAACCTCCAAAAGTCGGAAGACTTTTCATGCTAGACTAGTTGATTTGTCAACATTTGTGCATTACCAGGCTCTCCATTGCTCAAGAATTTTGACCCATACTGGATAGCCCTACAAATTTTGTCCCTAGCTTCAGCTTTGTTCAGATACAAAACTAAGAGAGCAAGCTCTGCCCTTGTGGCATCTAGTGCCGTCATCTTGTTTTAAAAGGAGACCTACGAAATTAATAATGCTCATCAATACTCAGAGCTAAAAGGGAAAATAGTATCATAGGCAGGAACACAGCACAGAAAAATTACAAAAGACCCGCCACCTTGAAATATATTTTAAAAACCAAGATATTGTTATAGTGGTAGTCAACGATCAGATACATCATGATCAGACATATCATATGTAAACCAATAGAAAACAACTAAAATTAACTATAGTCAAACATCATGATAATACAAAAAAACAACATAGAGTAGATATGCAGAATGATGGCTCATAAACTTTGCTTTGTCTTGTATAAATTAACAGAAATTCAAAATGTAAAATGTCCGCACATTTGCTCCATCTAGCCCTATCATTGAAGCACCATGACAAATGGGCTGTTATGACCAAGCAAACTTTTGGTAATCTCACTTATTTGTCCAAAGTGATTCCAAGAACATTTTTTAAGAAAAAGATTCCAAGAATATTATTATTTGGATTATTTTGGAGATAAGACATGCTAAAAGATTTTTTTCAAGATAAAGCTAGAGACCTTCACCATTAGACAAGTTTTTAGTGTCAGTATGGAAAAAAAAATAGATTAAATATTAAAGTAGAAGTTTTGGGGGAAAACTTTAGAGGATAAGGGCTAAAAGATTCATAGAACTAGGACAGAACATAAATTTAATGAAAATGGAAATGAAGATGTGATACAATTAAGATTGATAACTAAGAGATACCATAAAATGACTGGTTTTGTTACTTAATGTTGTATATATATTAGTTTGGAAAATATCCAAATAATAAGGATATATTAGTCTTTTAGTTATCAATAGGACTTTTAGTTGGAATATATAAATCAGTCTTTTATCTATCTACCCAAATTTTCTCTCTTATATTTCTCCTATGTATTTCTTTTGTCCTCTCTCTGAAAAACTAATTTCACATGGACCTATTATATAAAATAGATGAAGATACAAATGACATAATTAGAGCCAACTGGATCAAGCAGAAAGGTGCATCTGAAATATTATGTGATAGGCACATACCTTGGAGACTCAAGAAAAATCAATAGTAAAGCATGCAATTTTGTATAGCTTATAGTGCTGTGTAATAAAGAAGCTACATGAAAATAAGCTGCATGTTGTACAAATGAGAATGTTAAGATGAATGTGTGTTAAAAGTAGAAAGGATAAAATAAGAAATGAATATATTAGAGAAATTGCACTGAATAAGTTGCACAAATTAATAACAATGATAGAGAATCAAATTAAGATGGTAGAATTGTATAACAAAGATCTCAAAGTGCACTAGTAAGGAGAGGTACTTTGGTTTGTGTTGAACATGATAAGAAAAGGAGGGTAAGACCTACGATAACATAGATCTAGATTGTGAAGAAGGACATGAAGAAACTTAGAATAACATCAAAGATGGCCTTAAATAGGAATACTTGGTGAATAATGACTCATAAAGCCAACCCCAAATAGTTGGAAAAATGCTAGATGATCACATATGATTTTTGATGCTAGTATATGTATAACCACATATAGTACACAGTACATACCATATAATCATGCAAACAGTAAAACTATACTAATGGTATGGGGTAGTGTGAACCCTTGTACTCTGCTTGACTATTTGTATTGACCCATATTAGCCCATGTCAAGCCATGCCAAAAAAATAATCCAATACCCATTTTTTTCCTAACCAAATTTTGAAGACGGACTCTATTAGGTGTTGTAGAGGGTTGAGGATGGAAAGCATCCAACAAATTCACTTTGAGTTTATTTCACAATTCTTGCTACAGATCAAACCTCAAAGTGCCATCCTAACAAATTTGTACTCACTTTCTTTTGCAATTTATTTGAGAAGCAAATCTTAACTAAGCTTGGCAAGATTCATGAATCCATCATCAGAACAAAGTCATACGGGAAGATATGTTTTTTTGCTCAAAATTCTCTAAAAAACACAATAAGTTTGAAAGATGATGTTTCTTTTGTTGATTTTTGGATATTGTTAAATAGTATTAATATACAATCTTACTGAACGAAAAATATAGTTTCAACTAAAAAAATAACTTCACATAACATTGTTGTTGTGTTGGTGCATATATTACAGCACATACATGTGTACCACTGCATACCAAGCACCGGCATGAAGTAGGATGACCAAACATTGCCTATCTGTGTCAGGTTAGCATGGCACCAACATGGCACTTCAAACTTTGATGTTAAATCAAAGTAACAATTCTCAAAAATAAAGAGAATGAAAGGGAAAGTGAAAGAGAGAGAAAGAATTATATTGAGAAGATTTATAATTTATAGGAAAAAAAGAACAAAAAAAAGGGGGCATATGAGGTTCCGAGGGGAAGAAGAAAAGAATATTGTTTATTCCTAAATGTTCAATATCTATCATAATAATATCATGGAACTCCTATATAAACCACGTCCTAGAAAAAAAAATATTAAAAATGTGCAAAATCATTTATACAGAGAAGCCCCTATAGTTTTTGGAGAGGTAGAAGTAGGTGAGTAAATGAGACCCAACGAGCACCCAAATTGAATGGGATATCCATCCACCCTTCCCTCTTTCATTATAATATTGGCCAACTCAACAAAGAGCACCACCAATAAATATTTCAATTTAGCACCTAGAATGTAAGTTGCCACATAGAACAATATTAATATCCACTATACAATAAAAAAGAACTTGCTAAAAGAAGTGAAGTCAAAAAACTAAAAATGAACTAGTACAAGAGGCTAAAATTCTATAAACATTAAGGGCTATTTGTTTCTCTACGATTGAGTAGGCTGTAGATGCAAAGGCTACAATTGAAATGCAGGCATCCAAAACAATTACTTAGATGCCTAGAATTGCAACTACTGACTTTATTTGAATAAAAAATTATCCAAATTTCATAATTGAAATTGGAGGCAAAATTGGCCATGGCTCTAATTACAAGATTTGCTGTGATCGGAAGCAGCCCTCAAAAGAACCCCCTCACAACTCTCAAATCATTAAAATTTAATAATATATAATATTTTAATATTATATATTAATTATTTTAATGATATATTATAAATATAAATATTTAATTATGTAATCTCATAACATAAAATAAAGTATATAATTACATGCATAATATTTATTTTTATAATATAATATGACTACTATTATTATGATCATAAAATACTTATTTAATTGTTACTATATCACAATGATTCTTATTATAGATGTATAATAAGATGATAAAGATCATACTTATAATATGCAAGGTTCATCTTCTCGGTATCAGATCCCAACTGGTACCATTCTATTACAATACCAGTACATGGTTCGATATGGTAAGAGATAGTGTACCAAGTGTCGGTATAGTATGAGATAAGTACAGTAGACCATGATAATATGTAACTATTAAAAAAATATTATTAGTTATAAAAATAGTACATATTACAAATATATTTATTATAAAAATATATGTAACTATTATGATATCAAATTACTCTACAGTGATACAACTGCTATAGCAATTATTATTATATTAATCTAATAACAGTTTAATAATATTATTTTTATTATAATTATAGATCCATTATACTATAATAGAAAATTAATAGTTCATTATTTCCAAGTGGGTGAATTTACCAATCATCTGTAAAGCTAGCATATCTCTTTCACCATCATACAATCAAATAGTGGTAATTGCATTTGTAGTTTTTAATTGCAAACAACCAAACAAATAGTTTTTGCAACTACAATTCCAATTGCAGTATTTCCAATTGTAGCCTGTACTTGAATTGCATGCAATTGAATTGTAGGCAAACAAATGGCCCCTAACTGCTTTCTCAGAGCAATGGCTCATCCTTGAACTTAATTGTCTAGTTCCCATGGCCTTTGCTGTTCACTATCTTTTACATGAGTTTTTACTAAATTAGTAGTACTTGTAATTCTTAGAGCTTCAGTGAACACATGGTTACCCGCTAGTTTTATAGAGGAAAGAGCATGTGTTGTTGGAGGTATCATGTTTGGACATCTTTGTACAACTAATGTTCTACTAGATGAGAAGTTATGAACATTGAAAACAAATAGCATCATCTAATCAACGTAGTCAGTCCATTTATACACCCCCCCTCCCCCCCCCACACCCAAAAACATTTTCCATAGGATGCAAAACTAGCATGTTGTTATTCTACAACTCCCATAACACCAATATGTGTAGCTAAACACTAAAATCTCCTATTTACAGCTCGAAGGTTTGTAATTAGTATGACTCATTTTTGAACAAGAAATTGCAAAAAACCATACATGGTTAAAAGATTGCTTGTGTCCGCATTAAATGGACTGACCTATTTTTCTTTTGATTTTTTCAAAATAAAAAAAATCCAAGGTACATCATCATAACACTAGAGGAGGATTCTTAATCATGTTTATTGTTGTATCAAGATCTAAAAAAATCTAAGGGACCTGAATCCTTGCTTTTGACATCAATGATGGATGGAAGGATGGCATCAAACCTTGTTGAAGAAACTTGTTTCATTTCCAACATCCCTCCTATAGTTTAATTTGCTAGAGTGTGTGCCATTGTACATGAATACATGCTATGCATCAGTATTGTATAGCATGCATATGGTATTAAATCCTTGCTATTAGATAAATTGAACAAATGCGTGTCCTTTTTCTAGTTTGATCCTCTGGTCACCACTTCTAAGAAAAGGCTGATCTCTCAACCTCATTATGACTCTCTTTTTTAAGTGATCATATGATACAAAAACACCAAGCTTCAGAAGAGAACATAAACTAGTATATTTTACTTACAGGTCTTACCAATTTTATAGCAACTACACAATAAAAAGAAATGACAATATAAATAAAAAAGCTAACTCTATTATCTATACAATGATGAGAATAGCTGCTAGTTGGAGAACTTAAATTAGCAGTATTAGGAGCTTCAATAAATTCTTGTATACACATCCCTCTAGGTAAAAAGAATTTTTGCTACAAAGAAAATACAATATTTTTCAAGAAAAACAAAATATGTATTCCACTTTGATTTCTGAATGTCTATGAGGAATTATATTATCAATCAGAAGTTGGCTATTCATTCTTCCAAGGACTTATTACAATATCTTAAACAGCTCTCCTCTTAATGAGAGGGTATAATAGACAAACTATGGATCTTACTCATAAATATGATGGTAGATTTGCCCACCACGATCATGATTTCATGTTCCTAGGCCAGCATCTAGGAATAGGTTCAACTACTGAGATTTCACATAGTTATCCATATTATGACATGCTTTAGAAAGATAACATTATTTTTGACTGCTATGGCTGTTGGAAGTGGTGCCTAATAAAGCCATGATTTTTGTATTAAGATACAAAATAAGATATTGTACGTGCCAACCAGTCCAGTTGGTTAAGCCACTACGTTGTGGCACCCAATGACCTAGATCTGAATGCCACCTAAACCCGCATAGCCCCCTCCATTTAAATTAAAAAAGAAAAGATACATAAGAGATAGTAATCAAAATATTTTATCTTTTTATTCAGGCATATTTGGGTATAATTTAGTCAAAATATGGTGTGCAAGGCATAAGATACCAAAGATCCATAAGGACATGGTAGGAACTCAATTGCTTCGGTCAATATACAGGGAGAATTGCGATTACAACTCTGTATTTCTTAAATTTGAGCATCTATGGACATGATTGAGACCTAATTGATAAGGGCTATAATCATAAAATAGTGCTACCCTTCTCAGTTGTTGGAATTTTGAATCCAAATAAGCACTTGCATCAGAACACATTGACAGGCTGACAGCACAGAGTATGAAACTAACTATTAGGATAGACCATATTCTCAATACGTGATGATCTTTGAATGTCCCTTGACTTGAGGAATCCAATGTGGATCATATTCTAAGAAATTCTAGCAGCTGTTTGCATATATCTTATCAGAAAGACCCACATGATGATATATGACTCCAAAATGCATGTGTAGAAAGCACATTTCATATCAATACTAGGTACAGTGTGTAGTGCAGCATGCACTGATTAGATATTGAAAAATACAACCAGTGAAAGGTCATACCAGTACACAAGCAAGCCACATAATCTATATCTCCAACCTCATATATGCTCTAAAATTTGATATATTCCTTAAACTTAGATAGATACATATGATGCAGGATTCAGATTGAGATAAGATCAAATATTACTGCAGAGTTCATTTGCCTGATTCCAATTATATAGCACAAATTTGTTTTTCATAATTCAAGAACTTCAAGAACTATATCGTTATCCCAATATATATGGAGCGCTTAGCAGCCATAATCTTCTAATAGGGGCAATACACCAGCTCTAAAATGATGCTCTGCAACACTTGGATCCACATCCTACCTCTCCATTTACTTGCTTTCTTTCACTGTGATGTCAATATAAAGCTCGTTCAAAATTATCCAACATTTGTCATCATCTACCCAAGTATCCCATCTATTTTACCAAAACAACCAGCAAATTAACCATAGAAAGTGGTAACCTTTTCTCTTTTGCTTTTAGAAAAAAATTATAGCTTTGAACATGAATCATTGCAACATAAATAAAATCACTTGATCTAAGGCCTTCTGTAGAAAACAATCATTCATAATTAGATCATAACATACCAAAGTTATGGCTAAGAGTTAATCAGATCAAAAACCTCTATCTAACCCTCCAAAACCTCCAATTACAATCCAAACTCACTAGAAATCATGGATAAAATCAACAAAAAATTGAAGAAAATCAACAGCAAAAATCTAGGGGACACGAAATGCTGGAGATCGGAAAGATTGATACCCAGGAGGAAGAGAGGAGGCAGCAAGAGTTAGGATTGGTTTGACCAAAGAGGTAGAGAGGAACAGTGGAAACCAAAAAGAATGAAGAGAAAGAGGTGGAACAAAAGCATGGGGAGGTAATAAATTTGGATAGCATTGTACCAAAATAAATAAATTTGGATGGTGGGTGGGTTGGCCCGCACCTCGAACACCACACCTCTCTTCATCTCCTGGTACTCGATTCCTCAAATAACCCAACAAGGAAGACGGGAGAGCTCCAGTAGGCATCCAAAAACTCGAACTTCAAATGGTGACTCCATCGCTCGCTAGGTTCCTCGATGTCGCCCTCATGGTGGTCCCGCCCGTAAATCCCCATCATCATGTGAGGTAAATTTTTTTCGTGGCCTGCCAAACTCATGGAAATGTGGGGGCCAGGTTGGCCCTTTCCACGCATGACCGCCCGATCACGGTTTAGGAGACAAGGGTTGTATCCTTCGCTCCAAAAAAAGATTCAGTCTCTATGTGAATCCACCATTGGATTGTGCAATCATCGCTTCAAAATCTATAAAAATCAATGAGTCAATAGTCGAAGGGCTTAGAGAGCTGTGCTGAGTAAGATCCAATGGTCGATCATGTGAAAAAAGATTTACCATTGGATTGCGCAATCGCCGCTTCAAAATCTATAAAAATCAATGAGTCAATAGTCGAAGGGCTTAGAAAGCTATGCTGAGTAAGATCCAATGGTCGATCATGTGAAAGAAGATCAAATCTTCTTTCATGCAAAAGATACGAACCATTTTAGGATATGGCACTAAGCATGATCAGACGTAAGCCGACATAATCATACATGATCACGTATCTCAAAATACTTTGGTAATGGCCTTCATCACCCAAGACATATCCGGTTATGAAAATGTGAGGTGGGTATTCACTTACTCGATCTCTAATTGGTGAGTCGACGAGGAATGAATTGAATATTTTGGGGTTTGGGTTGGAGATCAGATCATCAAATGATTCTGAAATCCTACCATATGGTCCAAAAAATGAGCAAATCTTCTAATTTTAAGTAAGAAAATTTGAAATCATCCAAAAAATAAAAGTACATATTTTATTTAAGTTTTAATTTTTTTATAAAAATGATTGTGAAGATATTAAAGCACATCGTTATCTTCTTGGACCAATGAGAAGTTAGTATAGCACATATAAACATATGTTTTCCCATGATCCAATGAATCGAATAGCTGGATACATTTTATAAGCTTATTATAATATTAAATTATGGTAAGTTATTGTTGATCTCATTAAGTAAGAGAATGATTAAACTTTTTAATTGTTAAGATTTAAATCTCATCGGATGTCATTTTATTGAATTTTTTTAGAAAAGGATAGTCGGGTTCAAGTGAAACCCACTAAATCTGGCAAGTTTCAATAGATCATTGCATAATAATTCTATTAGATTACCAAATTGAACCTAGTATTTAGCTTGATAGCTAATCTAGAATTTATTGTAGTAACTATAGACCTATATAGCACACATCAAAAAGTTGGGAGAAAGCATGGATGCATGGTGTAATTAGCATTTTCTTCTTCAAATTAAAAACTAAATATAAATATATGAATATATAAACTTATATATATTTATATTCATGTATACACATACTTACACATATATATATATATATACACGCATAATATGTATGTATATGTATACGTACCAAAGCACGAGGAATGAACAAGAATTGACTAAAAAACCACCAGTGTAAGAAGGGCTAGAAGACATATGTAGGCCCCAATTTCCTTCTATATTTTTATTTGAACTAGGTATGCTTGATTCAATTAGTTTGTTCAAGAAAAAGATATAGTTAATTATGAACTATGTATTCCACCAAAGATGATGGTTAGAAATAGGCATACTAGAGAAATACATAAGATTGTGGCGCACAGTTGTATTTTTTTTTTCTTTTTGCTTTCTTTTTTTTCTTTTTGACAACAAAAATGCAAGCAAATGGAGAAGTACGAAGGCTTTAGCATTAGACTTTAGAGGTGGGCCTCACACGAGTTATAGAATAGCAAATGATCAAGAGTTCCATAAAAACTAATAAACCTACCAACAATGACTAAATTTAATGACTCAGGCTACATTAGATTCTTGGATCAAACCCTGTTGAGGGGTTAGCGATTCAATTTACCAATCTAATAGATAGACTCTAGTAGCTCAACTCTTAAAATAGGATAGTCAAAAACTTTGTATGATATGGACAACCAGTTTGCATGTTCTTCAAAGAGCAATAAGGGGCAAGTTGATTGACCACATGACATGGTGGTTAATAAGAGGCAACAGGTGTTGAATGATTAGGAAATATTGGATGTTGAGTCTAAGACTGAGGAGCCACCAATCAAGAATGACTCTAATGAGGCTAGTATAATGCGGCCTTCTATCGATTTCCAGACTTTAAAATGAGGATACTAGCATGGAATTGTAGGAGGGCTGCAAAACACCCCTTTGTAAATTATGTTAAAATTTTGTTACGTCAGCACTCTCTTGATATTGTTTGTTTTTCAAAAACTCATTTTGATAACCAAGTGTTTCCTAGGTTCCAACATCTTTTAGATCCCAGGTGGCTGATTTATTCTATATCTTCTGTCAGTCTCTTGGGAGGAATTGTTATCACTTCGTAAAATAATTTGGATTCTATTAACTTTATGCATTTTAATCGTCAAGTGGCTTTTGATATTCTGTCCATGCCTAATGAGTTTACCTAGATTTTAGGTGTTGTCTGTACTAGCACTTTTATTTTTTATTATCATTTGCTTTATATTCAGATTTAGAATGTGCTAGCTTTGAACTTTTCTTTGCTACTGTTGGATAATTTTAATTGTATTCTAAATGCTGAGGATAAGAAAGGAGATAAAACTTTCAATGTTAATCGAGCAATTCATGAATTTTGATCTTTTCTTCATAATACTAGGTTAATCAATCTTAGATTTCAATGACCTAAGTTTATATGATGTAATAATGTTACACCCTGAACCCAACTCCCGGGTCCGATACATGATGGCCGCACATTTCTTAGAGCAAGCTCTACAGAATATGCAAGGTCTAAAATAATTCATTACAACCTCAATATCTATAATGTCTAATTTGAATAATAATTAGTAAAACTTATATAATTATAAATTAAATTTCTTTAATCCTCTGATCAGGTATGAATGACACTCTATCTATGTATCCACTCATTCGTAAATCTATACCATAGTCAATTATGAGCATCCTGCAATTCTGAAAAGAAAAAAAAATAGAGGGGTGTGAGCTTTACAGTCCAGTAAAAATTCTGCATATCACACCAATATAATAATATAATCTGAAAATAAGGATAAACAATAAAATATAAAATCTTATGTTCAATATTCAGAATACTGCAAACATTCATAAATTATCTATCTTATCAAAAGAGATGCTTCATCAACTGTTAACGGATGAAACACTTTTATTCAATATTAGTTTCATATCTTATCTTCTATTTCTATTTTCATAATCACATGATCTTTAACCTTTTTTTTTTCTGACTCTGGACTAACCAAGATCATGCCTCAATCTCCATCTAATCCAAATATCTCGTCTAAATCATAAAGGATGTCTCAGGTATAAACTCCTGGTGAACTATCCCAAGATGAGCTTCTAGCCGACTGTCCCACGTATAAAAGTTCATGAGAGCTGTCCCAAGTATAAGCTCCTGACGGACTATCCCAGGCATGAGCTCCTGATTGGTTGATCCACGTATAAGTCCGTGGAGGCTGTCCCAGACATAAGCTCCTGATAGACTGTTTCAGGTATAAGCTCCTAGCGGACTGTTTCACATGACGAGACTAGTTTAAACTATATCTTTTTTATTTAATTATTACATGTTGATTTGACCAAATTAATTCTGATTTACAGTGTGATCAAAATAGATATGTCATATCTATATAATCATATCATCAATCACTGGCATACAAATATATTAACACACAATATATGTACATGAAAAAATCATACGAGAAATAATAGTATCTCAACATGATAATCCATCAACATGAATTCAACGATATAAGACCAAAGATACAAATCCAACAATAAAAGTAGTATATATAATGGTGATCATGTATAGAAATTCTTACCTCTATCGATGATCGATTTAAATACAAAAATCAATGAGCTCCTCAATTTATAAACCCGAAATCAAGATATTTTGCTCGATACCTTTTTGTACAATAATTGTATCTCTACATGATTAGGGTTAAACATAAAAATTATGTATGATTAAGGAAAGAAAAATTATAAAAAAATTACTAAACATTATAAGTCTAGGACTTTCCTAGGGTCAACAAAGATCTAGATTTGTTTAAGCACCCAGACTCTTTACTAGTCATAAGATATCTAGAGAGAGAAATTCATAAAGAAAGAGAAGAAGTCTAGAGAGAGAAAATTTTAGAGAGAGAAATTAGAAGAGAGAAATTGATAGAGAAAGAAAGTGGAGAGAGCATAGAGAGAGGAGAGAGAAAAGAAAGAGAAACTCTCTCTCTTCTTTTTTTTCCTTTTTTTCTTTTTTTTTTCTTTTGGTTCTGCTAACATCTTCTTTCTTCTTCTTCTTATTCTTTGAAACAGGGGAAGGGAAAGAAAAAAATATATATCTATATATCTATATATATATATATACGAGGCCAGCCACCACCCTAGAGGTGGCCCCAATGAGTAGTAACCTCTCATGATGGTGGATCTTCCGATGGTCTCGGATCCTCGGTGACCAAGGCCATTCGACGACTGCAACCGGTCTGGTGGAGAGGAAAGAAAGAAACAAAAACAGGGGATATTCTGTCCCCTATGAAATCTGACGGTTAGCGACTAAATTTGGTCACCCAAAGCTTCCTACAGTTCGAAAAGGAGAGGAGGATAGAAAAGGAGAGTTCTTACCTCAACTTTGATGATAAATCGCCAATCAATTGATGGTAGTTTTCCAAGGAACAGCTGACAAAAATCAAGAGAAATTTCATGGATTTTTGTCAGCATTTAATCGAGAGTTTTAGGGTGAGATGATTAGAGGGAGGAGTGGGTTTTATAGACTTCTTGCTAGAGTTTGATCATGCTTTAGAATCCCTCTTTTGATGGAATTGGAGAAGAAGTGGACTCCCATTAAGAGTCCCCTTCTATGTTTCTCTCTCTCTCTATTTTTTAAACTTTTCTCCCATACTTTAGGATTTGTGCTGAAGGATTTAAAAATATGAAATCTTACATTCTCCCCCTTTAAAATAATTTCATCCTTGAAATTAGCATGCTACAATGTGGAAACCTAAAGAATACAAAATTCTTATTTGGTCATCGAGCTCCGAAATAATCTTTTTTATTGCAAATCCTTTACCATAATACCTTTGCTCAAACATTACGCTTTTGCTGTGTACTCTGATTTAATCCATTGAATTTCTAAAGTTTGCTATATAACTTTCAAAACAATAAGATCATAAATTTGTCAATCTCTCAATTTATATCCCAAGATACCGGTTATCCATTGAAATCCAAATCTCATGAATCATCTCAATCACAATCCTTAATAATCATAACCTTATGCTCAATATCCATTAACTCACAGTTCCTGAAGATCATAATCTTAAGCTCTGATACCACTCTATCACACCTCAAACTCAACATCTGGATCAGATACGTGATGGCCGCACACTCCTTAGAGCAAGCTCTAAAGAATATACAAGGCCTAAAATAATTCATTACAATCTCAACATCTATAATATCTAATTTGAATAATAATTTATAAAATTTATATAATTATAAATTAAATTCTTTTAATCTTCTAATCAAATATGAATGACACTCTATTTATGTATTTACTCACTTACAAATTCATACCATAGCCAATTATGAGCATCCTGTAATTTTGAAAAGAAAAGAAAAGATAGAGGGATGTGAGTTTTACAGTCCAATAAGAATTTCACATATCACATCAATATAATAATATAATTTAAAAATAAAAATAAGCAATAAAATATAAAATCTCATGTTCAATATCCAGAATACTGCAAATATCTATAAATTATCTATCTTATCAAAAGAGATGCATCGTCATATGTTAATAGGTAAAATACTTTTATTCAACATTAGTTTCGTGTCTTGTCCTTTATTTTTTTTTCATAATCACATGATCTTTAACTTTTTTCTTTCTGGCTCTGGACTAACTAAGATCATGCCTCAATCTTCATCTAATCCAAATATCTTACTTAAGTCATAAAGGCGGTCTCAGGTATAAATTCCTGACGAACTATCCCAAGATGAGCTCCTGACTGACTGTCCCACGTATAAAAATTCGTAGGATTATCCCAGGCATAAGCTCCTAACGGACTATCCCAAACATGAGTTTCTGATCAACTGATCTATGTAAAAACCCATGGAGATTGTCCCAAGCATAAACTCCTGACGGACTATCCCAGATATGAGCTTCTGACAGACTATTCCATATGACAAGGCTAGTTCAAATCATATCTTTTTTATTTAATTATTAAATATTAATTTCACTAAATCAATTCTGATTTATAGTGTGATCAAAATAGATATGTCATATCCATATAATCATATCATCAATCACTGGCATACATATATATTAACACATAATATATGTACATTGAAAAATCATACAAGAAATAATAGTATCTCAATATGATAATCCATCAATATGAATCCAATGATATAAGACTCAAGATACAAATCCAATAATAAAAGTGATATATATAATGGTGATCATGTATAGGAATTCTTATCTCTATCGATGATCGATCTAAATACAAAAGTCGATGAGCTCCTCAATCTATGAATCCGAAATCAAGATATTTTGCTCGATATTTTTTTATACAATAATTGCATCTCTACATGATTAGGGTTAAACATAAAAATCATATACGATTAAGAAAAGAAAAATTATGAAAAAATTCTTAAATATTATTAAGTCTAGGACTTTCCTAGGATCAACCAAGATCTAGATTTGTTTAAGCACCTAAACTCTCCACTGGTCATAAGATATCTAGAGAGAGAAATCCATAACGAAGAGAAGAAGTTTAGAGAGAGAAAATTTTAGAGAGAGAAATTGATAGAGAAAGAAAGTGGAGAGAGAATAGAGAGAGGAGAGAAGAAAGAGAGAGAAATTCTCTCTCTCTTTTTTTCCTTTTTTTTTTCATTTGGTTCTGCTAACATCTTCTTTCTTCTTCTTCTTGTTCTTTGAAATAGGAAAAGGGAAAGAAATATATATATATATATATATATATATAAGGCCAGCCATTGCCCTAGAGGTGGCCCCAATGAGTGGCAACCTCTCATGATGGCAGACCCTCCGACAGTCTCGGATCCTCGATGACCAAGGCCATTCAGCAACAACAGCCGGTCTGGTGGAGAGGAAAGAAAGAAATAAAAATAGAGAATGTTCTGTCCCCCATGAAATCCAACGGTTGGCGACCAAATCCAGCCATCCAAAGCTTCCTACAGTTCGAGAAGGAGAAGAGGATGGAAAAGGAGAGTTCTTACCTCAACTTCGGTGATGAATCGACGATCAATCGATGGTAGTTTGCCAAGGAACAGCTGACAGAAATCAAGTGGAATTTCATGGATTTTTGCCAACATTTAATCGAGGATTTTGGGGTGAGATGATTAGAGGGAGGAGTGGGTTTTATAGACTCCTTGCCAGAGTTTGATCATGTTTCAGAATCCCTCTTTTGATGGGATCGGAGAAGAAGAAGTGGACTCCCATCAGGAGTCCCCTTCTACATTTCTCTCTCTCTCTCTCTCTCTCTCTCTCTCTCTCTCTCTCTCTCTTTGTTTTTTAAACTTTTCTCCCATACTTTAGGATTTGTGCTGAAGGGTTTAAAAATATGAGATCTTACAAATAATAGGTTAGGTTTTGCCTATGTCTGAAAATGTATTGATCAAATTTTTGATTCAAACGATTAGTTGGAAGCCTACCTGAGCCCACTATTCTTCATATGGCTAGATTTGCTTCTAACCATTGCCCTCTTATGATTTCTATTTCTCAATACTCTCATAGAGGACTGCCGCTAGTGGATTGTTTGACCTTTCTTCTTAACTAGGCCTATCGTTCTATCCTCCGATGGAAACACCAAATGAATCTATTCACCAGAGGATAGAATTTATATGATTAAATCCAAACCTTATAATTTCAAGAAAATCAAGGTGGTTTATCTTCCTATATGCACCAAATTCAGTTGTCCTAGCTTGTTGAATATCATTATGTTTTGCATCGTTAGGAGGTTATGTGGAGACAAAAATCTAGAGTTTTTGGTTAAGGGAAGGAGAGTTCAATATCCACTTTTTCATTAGATCAACTCTAACTCACAGAAGGCAAAATAAAATTTTTGGTACTCACGACAATAGTGAGGACCTCCTTAATTATTAATCAAGATAAACTCAAATAATATTTTATAGATCACTTTAAATAATGCTGGACATGTAATGGTTATATTGCTAATCAAGATCATCTTTGGCTTAATCCGAAGATCAATCCTTCTCAAAACTAAGCTTTAGTAAAGCATGTCTTTATTGAAGAGATTGAGAAAGCTTTACAAAGCCTTCATCCAGATAAGGCTCCTATATTGGATAATTTTTCTGCTTTCTTTTTCAATAATTTTGGCTCATTATTGTATTTAATGTTATCTCCACTATTCATTTTTCATACGTACCTTTTGCCTCATAGTTGGAAAATAAACATTTATTATTCTCATACCTAAAAAGTCTAACCTTTACTCACCAAATGATTACCATCAAATTAGTTTATGCAATATTGTTTATAAAATTATGGCAAAAGTTCTTATTCATTATATGTAACCTTTGCTACCTTTTCTCATTTTAGAAGAATAGGGTGCCTTTGTTAACGAAAGACATATCTATTTTGTAGTGCTTTTGGCTCTGGAGCTCACACACTCTTTATATTATGCCAAGTAGACTAAAAGCTTAATGATGATTAAGTTGAATATAGAAAAAGCTTATGATAAGATTCAACGGCCTTTTCTTCTCACTATTCTTGCATAGTATAGCTTTCATCATCAATTTTTGTGTTGGATTGGCACTTGTATTTTGTCCCTCTCTTTTGCCCTTCTTTTCGATGGCTCGCCATCTTCTTTATTTGATGGTAAGTATGGCCTTTGGTAGGGATGTCTTCTCTCTTCGTACTTATTTTATGTTCGGAATTTTTTTTTAAATTATTAAAGGCCGCTACATCCAACCATCTTTTAAGGGATTTTAATCTGAAAAATGGTCCTCAAATTTTATATGTGCATGATGCTAATGATTGTCTTCTTGTAGTCCATACTACTACTTGTGATGCCGCATACTTAGCTATCTTAATTAATATTTATTGTACTCACTCAGTTAAAAGGTTAATTTCTCTAGGTCCCACATTTCCTCCAGTCCATCTCCTTCATCTAGGATCAATTTTTTTGTTTGTACCCTTTTTGATATTTAGGAACAAAATTTGCCTTGATAATATTTAGGAGTTCCAATACCTGGTAGGTTGTTAGGTCGTAATGTCTTTCAATCTATGACAACTAAAATCACTCAATGCATCAACACTTGAAAATGGTGGGCTCTTTCTTTCACTGCTCGAGCTACTTTAATTCAATCTATTCTTTTAGCTCTTCCTTTATATACTTTATTGACCACACATCTTCCTATTTCTATCCTTTACAAACTTAAAAACAAAAAATATTCAAACTTTTTTGTCGGGCTATTCTCCCACCTCAAGGGGTCTGCATCAGATTGCTTGGGATCATATTTGTTTGCCTAAGGTGGCTAGTGGTTTGGGTCTAACCTCCTTAATTAATAAGAGATATCAATGTTTGGCTAAGATTGTTAGTCAATTGCTTCTTTCTCCTCATTCTCTATGGGCTAGGTTCATTAAGACTAAATATCATTTTTTTAGTTTTTGGATTAATTATCACAAACTAGGCCTGAGCACAGATCGGATTCGATCGGATTGAAAGAAAAATTTCATCCGATTGAACCCAATCGAATTAAAAAAAAATTAATCTGCTACCGATCGTTTATCATATATAAACTATTTAAAATTGAAATGAATGATTTGTAGTAGATTCGGATGGGTTGTGTCGGTTTGGGCTTCAATGTTGATCCAATATTGATTCTAAATTCAATATTGGTTCACTTAAGCTTATTTATTTATTTTTTTATCAATTTAATATAAAAAATATCTAAACCTTATAAGTTATAAATTTTGAGCTTATTTTTGAACTTGTACAAAATAAAATATAAAAAAAAAGATTTACTCATCTGAAAGTAACTATATCTAAAAACTTTCATATTATAATTATCTCAAATTGATGTGCTTCCATCAACAATTCAACATTAATATTTTTATGAATCTAAATGGATGATGGAATATTTTTTTAGAATAAAATATTAAAATCTAAATGACATCATCCCAAAATAAAAGTAAATTTATAAAATACTACATCGATTGGGTTCGGTTTCATATGGGTTAGAAGTATAGGAACCGAATCCGATCGTAAATAATCAATTTTTTATAAATCCCAACCAATTCCATCTGATTTATATCTTTCAACTGACCAAAATCAATGTTTAATGGGTCGGATTGAGTAGATTTCTATCACAAACTATGCCATTGCTCTATCATTTGAAGAAAAATCTATAATGTAGGTCTTCAGATTCAGTTTCAGATGCAATGGTTAATAGCCAATGGTAAATCCATACACATTTTTGAAGATCCTTGGATTTCTACCTTGGCTTTAAATGTTTGGCCTACATATATTAATGTTGATCATTTAGATATTTCTTTGAGAGTTTCTAACTTTCTTCTTCTAAAGCCTAGGTTATTGATGTTCTAAATTTTTTATTCTTAGTGGTGTTAGTTTATAAGGTTCTTCATTTATCTATATCTCACATAGATTGGAAGGATATTTTGGTGTGGGGCAATTCTAAGCTTCCCTCAATTTCGATTAAAGATATTATCCAATCTTTGTCTTACCAAAAATATCTATTTCTTAATAATATTTAGTTTGATGTAGCAGCTTCAAGTTTCCCCTAGAATTCATCAAATATTTTTTTGGTAGTTGAGTTGGGATTGATTACTAGCTAAAGCTTTTCTTGCTACCCGTGCCATTATTTCCATGTCTTCACGATATTGTGATTTATGTTCTAAAACTGTTGAAGATTGCACTCATGTTATCCTTTTCTATCCTTTTGCTAAGGATTGCTAGTATTATCTTGAGCATACCTTTTCATCTATCTATTTCATTCTCTAATTTATTAGAGATCTTTTCCTTCTCAACAAATAGTGTGGTGGCTCAAAAATATCAAGCTCTGGTTGCAACAGCTACTTGGGCCATTTAGTAGGCTCGAAATGAGTGCATTTTTAATATACACGATATATCCCTCATCAGGTGAGTACTCAAGCTTTATCTTATTCTAAGTACCATACTTTGGCTCTATACAAGCTTTATCTTATTCTAAGTACCATACTTTGGCTCTATACAGGTACTAGAATAGTGCTTCTCATGTTATATCTCCTCCTTTAATAGTTTCTTGGCTACCCCTCCCTCCGAAGTCATCAAAATTAATTTTTGATTGATCAGTAACTGGTGATATAGTTGCTGCTGCAGTTGTTATTAAGGTTCATAATAGAGCACTATAATAGCAGGTGGTAAGGGTGGTAAGATGCTATCCTTGGTGACTATACCTTTTGCTAAACTTGTGGGGACTTGATTGGGAGTTAGGATGGTAATTTATTATTTTCAACTCTCAGCTACAGCTCTTGAAGGAAACTCTTCTACAGTAATCTCATGAATTTCGTCTATTAATTTTAAAAATCCACTCACATACCCTTGTCACAAAATATTTATCATTGATCTCATTCCTTCTCATCTTTTCAAGTGTGATATATTTACAAAGAGGCAAATCATGTTGTAGATTTTTTAGCTACCAAAGCTTTATCTAGAGATTCATATGTCTTCTAATGTTGATATCGATTGGCGGTATAGATATTTACTCAATGTAGATGCTTAGGAAGTACTATTCTATCACTATTAACTGTTCTAATTAAACTCAATGCATGGTGCCATATGTCATTATGGGGGAGTTCTAAATTTTTTTTTAAAGTGCGGGCTACATTGCTTATCATATCTGACTTTCTAAGAATAATATTATATTTGAGTTGAGGAGGCTATTAATCAGATTTATCTTAGATAGAGCTTTGAGTCGGATTGCTGAGATTGCTCACCAATTGTTGATTGACTTGGCTCTAAGGATCTCAAACTCTTAAAACTCTCCATTTGCTCATGCAGCAACCTGTAGGATATTCATCCCTTGAATCCTCCAACCCCGAGGTACTTTAAGGTCAATTTTGACAGTAATGTAATGGAAAGTAGAGCTGGAGCAAGGTTTGTTATTGATCGACAGAATTCAAAATTGATGGCCGGGGGTGGCAAACATCTCTTCGATCCACAGTATCAAATATTGAGCTATAGGTGATATGGATAGGCATCACTTACGTAAGGCTGACCTTGAGTGTAGAGTACTTGATCATTAAGGGTGATTTAGCCATTAGAATGGATGGTTTCGAGGTTTTAAGGGCCAATGCTAGTCTCCGACTTTTGCATGACATCTGGAGGATGCTGTAGGACTATACTTCAGTAGTCATTCAGCATATTTTTTGTGAGATGAATAGTGCAGTTGACTTGGTCACCTCTTATATTACTGAGTACTCTGGAGAGTGGTTTTGGATAAGCATGAGAGCCATACTACTGCAACTATAATGATATTTTATTTTTTAACTTTTTTAGTTGTATTCATATTGGATTTGTATGAGTACTCTATCTAATCATAAAAAAAAAGTGGCACCATATGTTGCTATGGAGATTTTTAAACTCTCATTTCATGTATTGTATAGATTTTATATCTTTACATATGTGAGTAGATAAAATATTTTTTTTCTTTTGAATAAAAGTAGAGAAAATATTGATGAATGCACTTTTTATATTAAACATTTGAGATTTTTATTATCACTTCAATCCTGATGAATTAGTATTGTGATTGAGGTTCAATAATTAATCATTTGATAATACTAATGTCTCTGCATAAAATTCTTGGCTCTACCTTGTAGACCTCATCTATCTTTAATTATCTAATGACAACAATTATAACTTTTAAGTGATTAGATATTGGGCTGACATTGATGGTCTAAATATCGATAAGACTAGACATAAGTAAGAACCATTGAGAATCACTCTTATTTATTAAAATAAATCCCAAAATGATGCATCCAAATTATAGCTATTTTTGTTTAAGATGATGTAATAGTAAGGTATTTGCCTTATTACATATTAATTTGTTCATCATATTATTTACATCATATTTGGATCATTAATTGTGATTTAAATGCCAATACACCAAGGGAGGAGCAGGCTAAAATACTAAAGCAATAGGCTTAGTGAATGTGGTATAGATGAGAGAGGCAAGAACTATTGACCTTAGATGAAAAGGGAGGTGATTGTCATGCATAATAAGTTTTATGGCACAAACCAACAAGTATTTATACTTATCTTGCCACTATCTAGAACATGGAAGGACTGGGATAGTTACACCTATCTTACCACTACCCATATCACTACCAGAGTATAGAAAAAATACTCAAGAGTATAGGAGTATAGAGGGAAGATAACTATCGTATGTGACAATAGTAGACTATATGGTACAACCTAGCAAGGATAAATTAATATCAAAAATTAAGTAGTGACCTCTAACCTAACAGTTAATAGGAGCCACCTATAAATATCAAATTATAATATTGAGAAAAGAATCTTTTTGCCGATCAATGAACCAATCTATTCTTATCTTTATATTTATCTTTATGCTTTTGCTTTTAATTTTCTAGTATTACTCTAATTTACCAGTACAAGTAATAGCAGAGTACTTTGATCGTAGTTCTGATCTTATCTTTCTTCCAAATGAATGGCGTGATAGTAATAAAAGTACTTGAAAATTAAGACATCTGGACCTATGTTACTCTCATCATCTTTTAGTTATCCTATTTTTGACTAATCCAATGCTAGTTGTATGCTTGTGCATCTACCCAACATAAGCCACAAGACTTGCTACCCTCTTCCCCAGTGAACAAGTTTTTTTGGCACACCCATCTTTAGATAAAAAGAGAGTCGGAAATATGTTTTTGGCATACACAATAGAACACAATCATATAGCTACCATCATACTACTACAAAAGGAGATTAATGAAGCCATTGCAAGTAAAGAAGCCACTATACTAAGGCTACTAATAAAGTGATACATTTTATCTTCAGTTTCAATGGAGAAATAGATTGATAAACTTATTTCTATTAGAAAAGCCAATACTATTGGTCACATCATATTCTGATATTTATTATTTTGATGTATACTATAGTGAAATCAGTTAATTTTGTCTCTATGGCAGATAAATCAGCTCATTGGTTATTACATCATGAAAACATCAAGATTGGTGAGAAATTTGATTATCAAGTTATCAAAAGAAAGCGACCAAATTTTATCTTGTGGAGCCCTTGGAATCTACAAACTGAAGCAATTAGAAAGAGATCCTATAGATAAATGCAAGAATAGATTAGACCAAACAAGCAACCAATGATGCTTCAATCAACATTAGGTCGATATTTGATCCTGAAATGAGCTTCAACCATCCTGATCTGCAAATGGTTGTTAGGACTAATATCGGTGGAATTACATCTACACCAATCCCTTCTACAAAAGATAAATATCCCTTAGTAGTAATAAATGGAGGACAATAGTTCAACTAACTTATGATGTAGCTCATCTCCATCTTGAGATCTGGGGACCAACCACTCCAGTGGATAGCCCATCTGCTTGTCATCAGCAACCATGTATGACAAATCTATATACCGAGAAGCAACCTATTCAACTGTATCCATCAAACCCATATGCTGGAGGGCAAGTACAGTAATGGATCTCACCTCCACCAGATCCTTTATAATTTCTACCTACTGCTCAAGTTTGAATCTTGCCTCTATTAGATCCTTCATAGTCTTCAAATCGATCAAGTTGAATAATATCCAAGTCTAAAAATTACCTTACGGATGTGATATTAGATATATCCCATCATCCTTTTGACTATTAGTTGATGAGATATGGTGGTCAAATACTTACATCATATCCAGTCTAACAACTGTTAGGATTTGATGCCTCGAGATTCAGCCCACATTGAGCCCACAGCGAGGTTCGCGGTGAAAAACGGAGTCCAACGAGACCAAGATCACCTGAATCGGAGCTCGGATGGAGGAGATACGAGCTTTTGAAGTCGGCACGAGAATCGAGGCGGCAGAGGACCACCGGCGACCGGCGGCGGGCGGCAGCCGCGCGGCCACAGGCGGCGGCGCGCGGGACGTGCGTCCCAGGCCCGCGTGGGATGCGGGACCCAGGCCTGCACGGGACGCGCGACCCAGGCCCAAGCCCGCGCGGGACGCGCGACCCAGTCCTGCTGGCCCTTGCCCCGGTCCACCGTGGACCGGGTGGTCCACGGCGCGGTCTGTGGACCGCGTGGGCGTTTCCCACGTATTTCTCGCGGTCCACGGCACTGTTCCATGGACCGAAGCGCGATCCAACGGCTCAGAGGGCTCCCGGTCTTGATCCGACGGTCCAGGGGATTTTTTTGGCTTTGTTTAGGATTCCTAATCCCTCTCTAATCAAGGTTTAAAGTCCGTTTAACTCTTTAAAAGACCCTGTGAGGTAACAGAGAGGGTGTGGTTCATATTTCTCGCCGTACAAAGGCCGTACGACCCGAGAGAGAGGCGGACGCACTGTGAGAGAAGGAGCAGGAGGCTCCTGGACAGCGGTCGCCAGGCTCTTCAGGGGTTCAGGGGGGTCTCCAAGAGAGAGAGAGCTTTTGTGAGGGAAACTTCATGTGAGAGAGAATTGGGTGTACAAGGGTTGAGGGTGAGGTCTCCTCTTGTAAAATTTTCTTTTCATAGTGAAGTTTGTATGCCCCGTGGAGGCGAGCCCTTTTGTGGCTGATCCACGTATTTTGATTGTTTTTTCTTTTATTTTGTTTCTTCTTTCTTCCTGTTGCATCGCGTGGTACTGAAAGGATCTTGGGAGGTGGTGTCCTGGCCAGACATCCACCCAACAAGTGGTATCAGAGCAAGGCGGTACAAGGACGCAGATTGCAGTGGTGGTGAGCAAGACTGAAGATGGAGAAAACAGGAACAATCAAGATGGAGATCAACCAGTTTGATGGTAAGAGCAATTTCTCCTTGTGGCAGGCAAGGGTGAAGGACGTGCTTATCCAACAGGGGTTGATCGAAGCTCTCTTGTACGATGAGAAGCCAACCACCATGGAGGTGCAGGATTGGAAACGGCTACAGATGCAGGCGGTGAGTACAATCCGCATGTACCTGGCGGATGAGGTGGTGATCCATGTGCTGTGCGAGACTTCTCCGACGGTGCTGTGGTCGAAGCTTGAGGAGTTGTACATGGCGAAGTCTCTCACCAACATACTTTTCCTCTAGAGGCAGTTTTACCAACTGCGGATGACTGAGGGACAGAGCGTGCAGTAGCATTTGAGCCACTTCCAGAAGATCCTCACCGACCTTCTCAGCGTTGGCGAGAACGTTGAGGAGAAGACCAGGGCGCTGGTTTTGCTGGCGTCGCTTCCTTCTTCGTACGAGTCTTTGGTGACTGCTCTTCTAGTAGGGAAGAGCACTATCAAGATGGACGAGGTCACCACGGCGATACTCTAGAACGAGGTTCTCAGGAGGGAGAACCCAGCTTCGAGCTCAGGTGTCGATAGCTCAGCTTTGGTGACTTCTGGAGGTGCAGGAGGCAGTAGACGGAGCGACAGGAGATCGCATCGAGGGCGGTCTAAGTCCAGGAGGGACTTGAGCAAAACCAGGTGTTACCGGTGTGAGGAGTTGGGGCATCTAGCCAGAGATTGCCCTCAACTTAAAAATCGGACGGTGGCTGCTGTAGCGACGGCCGGCAGTGATTCAGATGGAGATGTCCTGGAGATATCTGACGAGGTATCTACTTCTTTCCAGCAGTGGATATTAGATTCTGTATGCCCCTATCATGTGTGTTGCAGAGAGGAGCAGTTTGACTCCCTGGAGAACAGTGAGGGCACTGTATATCTGCCGGATGGATCGAGCTGTGCGATCAGAGGCATTGGGACGGTCAGCTGGAGGACACATGATGGTGCAGTGAGGAGATTGGGGGAGGTCCGATACATACCCGATTTCAGACGGAATCTTATCTCACTTAGCAGACTGGATTCGAGAGGCTACAGGACGGTAGCTGGTGGAGGAATCCTGAGGGTGCTACGCGGCGATAGGATTGTGCTGGAGGGAAAGAAGGGGAGCAGAGGATATTATTACCTGGCAGGGAGCCCAGTGCGAGGTGGAGCTCCAGGAGGCGAATCGGGCACGAGACAGGAGACTCGGGAGGACGAGAGGCGACGTCGCAAGGTAAGATTCTTATTGCCGCAGGATGATGCCCCGAGCAGGTCTCAGGTCAGGAGGAGCACAGCATACGACGGAGATGGGATCGAGCAGCCTGGCTCGACTCCCATGTCTGCCCATCCATGATCAGCAGGCGATTGCCCCAGGGCATGGGGGCGAGGAGATCCAGAAGCTCTCGAAGTTTGGAGGAGGCCGAATATCGAGTCGAGGTGGAGATTGTTAGGATTTGATGCCTCGAGATTCAGCCTACATTGAGCCCACAGTGAGGTTCGCGGCGAAAAACGGAGTCCAACGAGACCAAGATCACCTGAATCGGAGCTCGGATGGAGGAGATACGAGCTTTTGAAGTCGGCACAAGAATCGAGGCGGCAGAGGACCGACGGCGGGAGGCAGCGGTGCGGCCACAGGCGGCGGCGTGCGGGACGTGCGTCCCAGGCCCGCGTGGGACGCGGGACCCAGGCCCGCGCGGGATGCGCGACCCAGGCCCAAGCCCGCGCGGGACGCGCGACCCAGGCCTGCTGGCCCTTGCCCCGGTCCACCGTGGACTGGGTGGTCCACGGCACGGTCTGTGGACCGCGTGGGTATTTTCCACGTATTTCTCATGGTCCACGGCACTATTCCGTGGACCGGAGCGCGATCCAACGGCTCAAAGGGCTTCTGGTCTTGATCCGACGGTCCAGGAGATTTTTTGGCTTTGTTTAGGATTCCTAATCCCTCTCTAATCAAGGTTTAAAGTCCGTTTAACTCTTTAAAAGACCCTGTGAGGTAACAGAGAGGGTGTGGTTCATATTTCTCGCCGTACGAAGGCCGTACGACCCGAGAGAGAGGCGGACGCGCTGTGAGAGAAGGAGCAGGAGGCTCCTGGACAGCGGTCGCCAGGCTCTTCAGGGGTTCAGAGGGGTCTCCAAGAGAGAGAGAGCTTTTGTGAGGAAAACTTCATGTGAGAGAGAATTGGGTGTACAAGGGTTGAGGGTGAGGTCTCCTCTTGTAAAATTTTCTTTTCATAGTGAAGTTTGCATGCCCCGTGGAGGTGAGCCCTTTTGTGGCTGATCCACGTATTTTGATTGTTTTTCCTTTTGTTTTGTTTCTTCTTTCTTCCTGTTGCATCGCGTGGTACTGAAAGGATCTTGGGAGGTGGTGTCCTGGCCAGACATCCACCCAATAACAACTATGATCTAAAGGCTAATACAATAAAGGAGCAGGCTAAAACACCAAAAGTGCAAGCCAAAGTGAATATGATGGTGGCTAAAAAAGGTAAGAACATTCACCTAAGAAGAGAAGGAAGATTATTGTTATGCATCTTAGGCCATTTGTCACAAACTAATAGATAGTTATACTTATCTTGCTACCACTCAGAACATAGGAGTGAGATAGTTATATTTATTTTACCACTAACCATACCGCTACTCTGAACATGGAAAGTATAGTACAACTACTCAGGGTATAGTAGTAGGAGGAATATAACTATCATACCACTAACCATATCACTACTCTGATCGGCGTGTGGCAGTCCACCAGTATCGAGTTCTGCATTAATTTCACTTTAGTTTCTTCTTGATATCAGATTCTACTGTCTCTTTGAAGGTCTTGGTCGATCGACAACACCTTACTCTGTGTTCTTTCAAGTGGGGGCAAAATTATTCTCTGATTGAGCTTTGTTACTAGTACTAAATCTGAATCAAATTCCATTTGTGTTCTATTTGTGATTGTGTTTATGATTTGCCTTCCAATGTCGACTACTATGGACTCTCCAAACTCATCTGAGCACTCTCCTGTGATTAATACATCTCTAGCTAGCAATATTCCAATGAGTAATGATAGCATTAATCTCTCAATTGCCCCAATAAAACTAACTGAATCAAATTATATGGTGTGGTCAGCGGCTGTCAAGATATATATTGCAGGTCGTGGTAATGTCGGCTACATCAATGGACGAGTTGTTGAACCCTCAGCGACTAATCCATGATATGATACTTAGTTGATGGAGAACAATTTGATAATGGCATGGATCATTAATTCAGTTAGTGCAAAGATTCAGAGAATCATTCTTCGAAAGAAAACTGCTCGAGAGATGTGGATGTTTCTAGAGGAGACGTTTGGGCATAAGCAGGACACCGTTTGCATCTTTCAACTGACCTGCGAAATTCATCAGCTTCAACGGAGAGCTTAACTGTTACTACCTACTTTGGTGCTCTTCGCACCAAATGGGAAGAACTTGATTGCTACACTATTGATGATTGGGCGTGTTCAGCTGGTTAAAAAAAATTCTGGGACCACAAGCAGCAAAATCGAATCTTCAAATTCTTAGCCAGATTAAACTCTGAATATAAGGGGTTGAAGAGCCAAATTCTTAACCTCGACTCTCTTCCTTCACTTGAACAAATTTATTACAAAATTTTGGACGAAAAGGCATGAAAAAAGGCGATGACCCCTTCACATGTCATATCTTCTACTTCTCTAATTGGAGATCACTCTGCTCTGACTTCTAGTTCTATGGGAGGTCATTCTAGCAAAGGGTACGAAAGTACTAAGAAAATCAAGATTTGCAGCCACTGTAGGGAGAATCATTCTATTGACTTCTGCTGGGAGCTTCATTCTAAGAAAAAGTTTGTAAAGTTCAAAAATAACAAGCAAAGCCAACCCACAAGCAGTAATGCAGTAGTGGTTGGAGGGATCACTCCTAATCAACCAGATAAGGGGACAAAGAGTGAGATGGTGAATCTCTCCGTTAGTGACTTAGCTTGTCTTGAGCGTATTCTCTCTCAGATACACACCTCTTCATCCACATCTCCTGGTGCTTCTATGGCTTATGTGAATAGTCCTTTTGGTGATAGTACAGGTAGTATGGCTCTCAATGTTACCTCTCCCTCCTCTCTAGCTTGGGTGTTAGATTTCGATGCTACAGACCACATGATGGGTAACTTTAGTCTTTTTTCTTCCTACATCTTTGGATCGGGGCAAGAGAAAGTTACTGTTGCTGATGGCTCTCAATCCACAATTGCTAGAAAGAGGATAGTTCAGTTAATAGATAATTTTACACTTCATTCTACTCTTCATGTTCCTGACATGTCTTTAAATCTGCTTTCTATTGGTACTACTACTGAAGATCTCAATTGTGCCGTGATTTTTTTTCTCATTATTGTGTCTTTCAGGATCTGCAAAGGAGGTGAACGATTGGGAGTGGTCATAAGATTGGTCATCTTTATTACGTTCAATCCAAGCAAGTTGCTACTTTTCATACTAGAGCTGGTCCTGGAGTTGACACCAAACTTGAGCATATCTACCTTTGGCACTGCCATCTTGGTCATCTTAATTTTCAATCACTTCATTTTCGTTTCCCAACTTGTTTTGTGGGGTTAGTCGTGAACTCTTAAATTGCAAAGTTTGTCAGTTATCTAAGCATTGTCCAACTTCATTTTCATATTCTATGCATAATATTTTTGGCTTGTTTGGCTTAATTCATTCTGATGTATGGAGACCTGCAACTATTGAATCTTCGGATGGTCACAAATATTATATTACATTTACTGATAGTTACTCACATTATATGTGGACATATTTACTTAGGTCTAGAGAAAAAATCCCTTGCATTGTTCAAATCTTTTGCAAAATGATTCTCGCCCAATTTGGAAAGAGAGTCAAATTTTTTTGCTTTGATAATGCTCCAGAGTACCTTGCTCATCTTCTTGTTACTTTTTTTCAAGATGAAGGTATTCTCCATGAAACTTCATGTGCCTACACTCTTCAACAAAATGGCATTGCCGAAAGAAAAAATCGCCACCTACTAGATACGGCTTGCATGCTCTTGTTTTCCCACAATCTTCCAAAAAGGTACTGGGGTGATGCCATTCTTACTACCACATATGTCATCAATTGTATGCCTTCTCATACTCTTGGTAATAAAACTCCTTATCTTTTCTTGCATCCTAAAAGACCTCTTTTCTCTTTACCTCTTCATGTGTTTGGGTGTCTTTGTTTCATCCATAATTTTGCTCCAAAAAGATCTAAACTTGACCCTCATTCTATCTAAGGAATCTTTCTTAAGTACTCTTTTACTCAGAAAGGTTATAAGTATCTTGAGCCTACAACTGGGCGTAGGTTTGTTACTAAGCATGTTATATTCTTTGAACATGAATCATTTGTGCATTGTGGGAACTCTCTTTAGGGAGAAATTCATAATATGGTGGAAGAGAGCTTTCCTATTTCTATTCTCACTTCTTCTGGAGATATCCATAGAGATGAAAATCAGGGGGAGAATGGAGGAGATATAGGGGCTACTAATGAAGGAGGCCATACTACTGACCATTCTCAAGAGGTTGCTGAGTTGCAAGATCCTTATTTTTCACCTACAGCTGATGTTTCTACTCAAGATAATCTTAATGTTGAACTTGACATACCTATTGCCTTGAGAAAAATATTTAGAGAATGCACTAAACATCCTCATTCTAAGTATCCTATTGATCAATATGTCAGCTATATTCATGTTTCACCCTCACATCTTGCTTTCCTATCTACTATCTCTACTTGTCTAATTCCTAGTTGTTTTACAGAGGCTAGAAAGGACCCCAAATGGAATCAAGCTATAGAAGAAGAAATGAGAGCCCTTAAAAACAACAATACTTGGGAGATTATTGATATTCCTATAGGAAAGCATGTGGTGGGCTCTAAATGGATGTATACTATCAAGTACAACTCTAATGGCACTATAGTAAGATATAAGGCAAGACTTGTTGCAAAAGGCTTCACCCAAACATATGGCATTGACTACAAGGAAATATTTGCTCCAGTTGCAAACTTGAAGTCTGTCCGAGTGATCCTATCCATTGCTACTCAATACTCATAGAATCTATACCAGATGGATGTCAAAAATATATTCCTCAATAAAGATTTGAAGGAAGAGGTTTACATGCAACCACCATCAGATTTTAATATTGAAGAAAAATATTGTAGACTAAAGAAAGTATTGTATGGATTGAAACAATCTCCCCGAGCTTGGTTTGATAGATTGTGGATTGTCATGAAAAATTTTGACTATATTCAAGGTAATGCTGATCATACTCTCTTTGTGAGGAGAAATGAAAATAAGGTGGTTGTCCTAATGGTTTATGTTGATAACATGCTTATCACCAGAAATGATGAAGTTGAAATTCAATTTTTGAAAGACAAGTTGAGTTCTGAATTTGAAATTAAAGACCTTGGTCACTTGAAGTATTTCTTAGGAATAGAAGTTGCAAGGTCAAATGAGTGCATCCATTTGTGTCAGAGGAAGTATGCTCTCGATCTTCTTCGAAAAATTAAGAAGCTTGGGAGTAAGCCAATCAAGACTCCCATAGAAACTAATCATCACTTATCTATCATAAATGAGACTCAGTTCTGTCATGAAGAGAAGGAACAATATTAGCATCTTGTAGGTCAACTCTTATATCTCACTCTTACATGACCTGACATCACTTATGCAGTAAGTATGGTTAGCCAATTCATGCATGCCCCTACCACTGCCCATATGAAAGTTGTTGATAGAATTCTAAGGTATATTAAGGGATCTCCAGAAAAAGGGTTGATATATAGGAGGAATGATCATCTCACTCTGAAAAGATTTACTGATGCTGATTGGGCTGGATCGGTTGACGACAGACGCTCTACTATAGGCTATAGTGTGTTTCTTGGAGAAAATTTGATAACTTGAAGTAAGAAGCAATCCACATGTACTCGCTCCGGTGCAAAGGCTGAGTATCGTGCTATGGCCCATGAGGTTGCTGAACTTCTATGGATATGAATTCTCTTAAAGGATATTGGTACTATGGTAGAGTCTACTGTGAAGTTGTATTGTGACAATAAGACAGCGATCAATATTGCAAACAATCCCGTCCAACATGATAGAACCAAGCATGTAGAAATTGACCGTCATTTTATCCGAAAAAAGATAGACATTGGAGAATTATGTTTTCCATATATCAAATCATCTAATCAAGTGGCAGATGTTCTTACGAAGGGACTCTCCAAGTTTGAGTACTCACAAGCTCTAGGCAAGTTGTGCATGGCAAATATCTATGCACAACTTGAGAGGGAGTGTAGAAAGAAGAAATAAAAAAGATAGATTTTTGAATTTGAGATCATGACTGTTATGGTCATATCAGATTTGTGATCATGAGATCATGGCTATTATGGCCACATTACTACAAAGATTTCAGGGGTCAAACTTATCATATTTTTTTGTAATTTTTTAAATATATTTATTTTTGATACTATACATGTTTGGATATGCTACCATAGTAGCCTTTCTTTTTTGTATATTTATAGATATGTATCCATGAAGTTAAAGAGAATAAGAAATATAGAATTTTCTTTCCCAAACACATTTTTCTACAGACAGGTATAATAATTCCGAGAGCCTATAAAGCAATAGATGGAATACCACTAGTCAACCTTGATACAAATTCCACAAGCTTGACACCATGCCAATCTGTGCGTGTGCGTGCGTGCGTGCGTGTAATGGCATCAGAACTATATAAACCAAACCTACATTTACCTAGCTTAGAAATTAGAGGCTGGAGATTGAAAAATGCAACTTAAATTACAAATTAAAAAGGTAGGTTTCTTTTGAAAAAAAACAGTGAAGGGAGTTTCATTGGAACGAAAAGGGGATGTTCTGTTGTGGCACCACTGTCTGAAACACTAGATCTTAGGATGGATGTCTGCAATAGCATTGGATTCTCTAAAGTACAGACAGCCAAATGCAATCTTAGTACTTGGGGGTTCATTTCAGAATATCTAGTGATACAAACAACTGCAAGTGGCCCTACGGCAGAACCGATCACATGGGCCAAGTCAAATCATAACAACCATTTACAAAAGCCACGACGATGTTGTTCCTGTTCTTGCTAGATAATTATATGGGTTAATACCCTGTTCAACCCATTGTTTAATATTGAAAGATTTCAAAAGTCTTCACAACATAAGGGAATTTTCTTAATTTAAAAGAACAATAGGCAAAGTTAGTTAAACTGAGCAAGAACTCAACATGGATAGAAGGTAAGGAAACCCCAAACTTTTGCAGAAAATAACCACTGGTACTCCTAAGAAATTCTATTCAATTCAAGGGATGGACATATCAATATACAATCTTTAACACTAAGCTACAAATCTACAACTACCTTGCGAAACAAGAAATTTCGAAGATGCAAAAACAGCCAAGGAAGCATAGTTTTAGCGGCTTCAGATTTCGTAAGGTCATCAAACAAATTCAGCTGTCTTTTCTATGCAGCCATGGCATCATAACTGTAAACAAAAGAAAGATGATGAAGTCTGATTAGACATGTGCATAAACAATGGCACCACAACCACATCCAATTGTAGAAAAGAAATGAAATCTAGCTAATTTTTTACATGCTTAACAACTCCATCTTAGGACACATGCTGAAGGTTTTGCAATTGATTCGATCAATTTTCAAAGAGATACATCCAAAAACGTATAGGAGAACTGCTATTTGATTGAACAACATGCTGGGACGCGTGCAGAATAAAAAATTTCAATGTTAGGCACACAACTCCATTACAAGACCAAAGTATATTTAAATGTAGAAATATGCATCTTAAACAACTGTAAAAACTACAATAATTCAAAATTTTTGAGCTTGTTGTACCTGATGGACAGCAACTTCTAGCAATTCAAATTTCTTCCAACATATACAATTATTAGTGTAAACAACATGAAACTAAATGGCTCCCAACATCACCATACTACAGACTAGAATGAATCTGACAGTCATAGCAGACTTTCTGTCAAAGACAATCAGTCAAAGTAGACCAATATGAGTACCTTAATGGCAAAACTGATTAAATAAGATGTGATAAAGCTACTTCATGGCACCGTAAAGATGAAACTTTGTATTTGGTGAATCATGATCGCAATTCATCATACTAAGTTAAATCACAATAGGTCAAAAGGACAAGTTGAGCAGTATGACCTGCCTGCTAAGAAAATGAGAATGAAGAAACAGGGCATTCAGAATGTGTTACAATAATTTGAATTGTTCACTTAATTCTGCATATACCGGTTATCACTATAAAGCCCAGTTGAATTAATGTACCTTTCTAACTCATTTTACCACAAATGGATAGTCTCAACAATAAAAGAAAGACCTGGTAGAGCAGTATAAACATGTATAAGAAATCCAAGACATCAAAAATGCTGGACAACCAACGAAAAAAAAGAACAGCACAAGATAGCTTTCTGGAACATTTACATGATAATAACTAAGTTCAAGTTGCATTGTACATATTGCCATGCCAGAAAAGCAAGAGTTGGACTTCAGTTTGCAGCCTCAACCTTCATTCTTTTATGTTTCAGAGAGACAGTGAAACATATGGTTCAAAAGATTAAAAGCAAAATATGCAGAGAGAACGAGCTTTTGATCTATTTCCTGCTAAACAAGCTCCTCAATTTCCCTCGTTCTAATCGTTCAAGTAGCTTCTTTGCGCCAGCCACATCCATCTCCGAGAGCTTCTTAAGATACCCGATCGCCCCATACGAAATCATCATCTTCTTGCACTTCTTGCTCGAAGAGAGTAACAAAAGGCAAGACACTGCATACTTCTTTGCCGTATTCTGAGGATTGGCATCGAGCAACTGAACTAGATTGGGCACGCTCTTCTCATCCTTCCTAACCTCCCTATTGTTCTGTGGGCAGCTTATCAAGCTAGCAATGGCCTGGGCAGAGACCTCTCTCGCACCATTCGTCGTGCCCTCGAGCATCTTCACAAGCAAAGGAATGCAACCAAATTCCCCAATCAGTCTCTTCATGTCCATCGAGCTGGAAATCTTACAAATTGTAGCCGCCGCCGCCTGCTGTGCTCCTAAAGACCCATCTTTCAGCACATGAACCAACCGAGGAAGGAGGCCGAGCGAAACAAGACTGTCTGTCGAGACCGAGGCCACCAGATTCCTCAACGCACCCACCGCAGATTCCTGCGGCAAGGGCCCGTCAAGGTAGGCCAGGAGGCTCCGAATCCCTCCTTCCGACACGACGGACCTCCTCAAAATGTCATTACTGGATGTCAGATTCTGCAAGCATTCAGCTGCATACTCCTTCGAGCCTAACACAATCCCACAGTCAAGAAGATTGATCATCACTCTAACAATTCCCTCCTCAGCCAGAGCCTGCCTCACTTCGGGCACGGTCGAAAGGTTCTTCAAAGTACCGGCAGCCGCTGTCTGAGAAATGGAGTCACCAATCTGACAGAGCTCGATAAGCGGGCGAATTCCACCATGTCCGGCAATGGACCGAGCAGTGTCGACGGACATGGACAGTCTTTGGAGGGATATCACCGCCTTCTCTCGGCCGACCAAGCTTCCAGATTCCACCAGCCTTATCAATGGGTGGAGCACCCCTTCGGAAACCAGCAAATTCTCGCAATTCCCCGATTCGGCAAGCAAACAGATCACAGTGACAGCCTTCTCTCGAATCTTGGGGGAGGTCGCAGTGAGGAGCTGCACAAGAGCGGAAATATTGCTCCGGCCGAGCACCGCCATGACGCTCTTCTCGTCGTCGCTCATCGCCTCCATCAGGCCATCCAGCGCCCGGTGCTTCGCCTCGGCGTGCCCAATCTGGAGGCGAGCGAGCAATTCGCGGAGATTCCAGCGGACGGCCTCCGGCTCGCCGTTGCGCGCGGCGGCGGGAGGCATGGTGGCCTCACCGAGGACGCCGGTCTTGACAAGGAGGCCGCAGTCGCGGAGGTTGAGATCAAGCTTGCCGGAGAGCGCGTCGAGGTCGCTCTGTGTGCGGAGCTTGCCGGCGGGAGGGTCGCCGGAGAGGCAGCGATCGGCCAATTCGATGGCCTCCGCGAGGGTGTCGGCGACCGACTGGAGCTGCTCGCGGCAGAGGGCGTTCTTGGCGAAGCAAGGGTGGCTGGCGAGGTCGGACAGGCATGGTGGGATGCGCTCCAGCTTGGAGATGATGGCTTTCCACCGCCCGGCGAAGCCGGTCGCCGTCCGGGCCTTTTGGAGGGCCGTGGGGACCAGAAGTTGGGCCCGGGCGAGCCAGTGCTCGGCCGATCCGGCGCCGGAGATGGGATCGGACTCTTCCACCATGGTTTCCTGGAGATGATCTGCTCCAAATTATTTGACAAGTGGAAAAGGGTTACCAACAAAGAGAGGGAAGAAGATTAATGACGAGAAAAGGGGAGGAAGGAATGGTGGGATTAGTTGGCGATAGAATATTGGAATAGGAGAAGGAGCCAAGAGGTAATATCCGGCTTCAGTTTCTGAGAATCTTCTCACTTGGCTCTCGGAGGGGATCGTTAGGTGAATTCGATGTAGGAAACAACCAAATCATCATCAGTACCCAAATGATGGTGGGGCGACTAGCATTTAATGAGCCCAGTGGAGGAAAAAGATGGATGCTTGCGAGATTATAAAACATAAAAATTCGAAAAAATTATAAAGTCACAAGAAAAAGAAAGCAATGGAAGAAAAGATTTTTTTTTTTTTTTTAAAAAGGAGAACTTAACTGCTTTTAATCGCGTTCGTTTTGAAAAGCTGGGTGTTGCGAGTTGAAAAGTTAAAAAATAGGCGAGTTTTACGTTGATAACGACGGGAAAGTTCGCGATTCGATGCGCGAGGGTGGAGGAGTTGCGGCGTCGCCTTTTGGAAATGGAGGGGTATTATGGTCATTTGACCGCATCTGCTTCCGAACTGTCTCCGCCGACAATGGATCGAGTCCCCGAGCACGGGCGCAATCGAAACTCGATGACGAAAATACCCTCGATATAGACCGTCAGTGACCGCCCCAGGAAGGAGGGCAATTCGGACATTTTAACTACCGCTTGCCCCTCACAGCCGGCCGAACGGCACGCCAGAGAGCCGGCCGGAAAACTGAACGATTTAAATTAGCTTTGAAAGCGGGATTTTTTTTTTTTTTTTTCATATCATTATCAAAATCTCCCCAAGTCGAAGTCAGAAAAATTCGGTTCAAAGATTCAGGAAATAGCTTCGTCTCCTAAGGATAGTTCTCTTAATCAAGAAGCGTGGCCAAAGGTTGCAACTTTGGCGATCGTTGCTTCGTTTCTCTTTTTTTCAAAGCAAGGAACAACAAAGAGAGAAGGAGAAGGAAACTCTCTTCCTCTTCCCTTGAAGTAGAAGCGACGAGAAAACGGTGACAAGCACTAAAGAAGAAGTCCTTGGAACGCCGATCTCCTTTTCGTGAAAGAGATAAGAAAAATAGAGAAAGAGGCGGAGAGAATTACCTCGCGATTCAAACCTCGACTCTTCGCATTCGAATCGCCTGTCAGCTTCTTCTACGGAAATGGAAGGAGGTGACCACAAGGGAATGGGGGATGTCTTTTTGATTTTATTCTCGCTAATTTTGTTCCCGTTCTTAGAACGGAGATATATTTATATATATTATATTCACATTCGAAGTTCCACGGATCAGACGGTAGTGGTGGGGTTTACACCGATGTCTCGAATTCGAAACCGATGGATTTTTTTTTTAAATAAATTAATTTACCGGGGTTTGCCGAGGTACTGACACTTCCGGAACGTGCCACGTGGAACAGTAAACATTGATATCTTTTTTGCAACGGGGAGCAACCAGCTAACTGTTCCTTGCGAGCAACTTAATTAAAATGGATCTGAAGTTGCAGGGTTGCCAGCTGGATTATGAGATAAGGATGGCAGTTTTATAGAGGAGGTGTGGGATAAGAGAAAACGGTAGAGGGGATTGATTTAAGCTACCAGCTGGCAAGACAGCTAGCGCGGCTCTGGTATAGCTGAAAAAAGAGTGCCACGTGGCGTGATCTGGTAGATGGACGAGTGTTTCCGGCACGCGTTGCTACGAGACAGCCCCTCCAATGGCTTTAAATTTCGGGGACGCCACCACATTTTGAGTTGGATCTGAAAGCCGTTGGGAGCGCGGGGCCGACGTGGGTATCTGCACGATTCCTAAAGCAACATGGAGATAATATCAAAAGAGTCGTAGGTAAAGGATGAGGCATTGGATCACCATATTTGAATGATTGATGGATTTGTTTACCGTATCATAAGCATGAAGTGCCTCTTTTCACATCAATACGGAAGCCACAGTTTGCTTTATTGATAACTGGAAAGAAATTATGAAGCATTATTACATATGGAAGGCATAATTGATGCATACATTCTCTTGGACACAACTACGTCGGAAAGTTATCCTTGGTGTTACCCAGAACAAGCAATCTAGCCAACGCAAGCAAGGAATCAGTATTAAATGATGGTAATGGCATGTGATCGTTTTATACAATGAGTAACCATGTTGAGGCAAAACAAAAGTGTGCATGGTACACTGGTCCTATCGTACAAAATATTGTAAGAACACAAAATTTCAATTTTTTTGGTTGTTTATTGCTTTCAAGATTTACTAAATTTAAACTAGCCTTCAAATCCAGTTTATTGGACCTTTCTTAATGCTTTGGTTGAAAGAAAAGAATATGAGAATATATATATATATATATATATATATATATATATATATATATATATATATATATATATATATATATATTATTTTAATTGAAAATTTTTTTATAAAAAAAAAATAGAAAAAATATAAATCTTCTGAAATCTATAATTTTTTTCTTCTCCAAATCAAGCAGATTTAGAGAGAAAAAAGAATTGAGAGTTAGTAAATTTTTTATAATTTTTATATTATCTTTTTAATAATGAAAAATAAAATTAATATTATATTTCAATCCTAAGACTTATTTCAAGCCTTCCATCCGATTAAGACTTCTATGGTTAGGAAAAATCAATAAAAATTAAAAAAAATTAAAAAATTAAAAAATAAGATTTTTTTTTGATTCCTTTCTTGGGTTTATTAGGTTTCTTTTAAAGATATAATAGCAAAAAAAGGTTGTAGCATATCCTTTCTTTTTCTTTCTTCTTTGGTTCCAATCAAGAAGCAAAGAAATTATTTTTGTTTTAAACTTTCAATCAAAACAAATATATAGACTTTTTTTTCTTTTTTCTTCTTATTAATATTTTTTTTTCTTTTCTTTTTTTCTCTAAACTTCTAACCAAGGCATAAAGGAAGTTAAGACCTACTTTTCACAAGAGAAACATTCTAGAAGAATTGAAAAAAAAAAATTAAAATAGATCCGCTCAACAAACAGGTGTAACCTTGAAAGTGAGATATATGATTGGCATGTGCACAGTTATCGTGAAATTGTCATCCCTTTAAAAAAATTATTAAGATGAATAATGTGAAATGATTATTAAAAAAATATAAGGCCTTTGGTAAACGCACTGTAGCTAATGGTACTCAGGTCCCTTAATATTGCGAGAGCATTTGTATGGTATATGCCTAGTTGAAAATTAGTGAGGCTATTGAAAAATTTGATCAGTTATTAGATATGCGTCTCTTTGATATTTGGGATGTGTGAAGGAAGAAGATAATTGACAATGTATAAAACATTAATGAAACTAGAGCAAACTTGATGTTTTTAGCCAAAAATGCATTCTATTCTATGCAAGCATCAGTATATGTTATAGACTTTATAAAAGATCACATTATAATTATTTGATCATATTTCCTTTCTCTTTATGAACTTTTCTAAATAATAAAAAAGGTAAATGGAAATTTATATATAATAAATATTATATGGATTTGGATAGCTAAGCTCCAAATGCCTTCTTAATATATGTATTATTTTCTAAATTTAAAAGACAAAAATAAACTCCCGACTTATTATTAGATTTTGAACATGATTTACTCGGAGATTGTTGCCACCTTTTTCATCTCATTTCGGGCAACTCAAGAAACTTGGGATTTTTAAAAAACTCGATTGGTCAAACAAGGAGCAATCCATTAAACTTCATTGGCTGAAGCTTGGATGCATGCACAAACATGCACCGATATTAGGCTAGTCAGAAAAATATGAATCGATTGGAGGACAAAAGGTAGCGCTGATTTAAATGCTTTGATCTTCAAGAATTTTTATTGCCATCACATCACCATTCGAAAGAGATGAAAATGGATAGAGATATAGCACTAAACTATGGTAGATCCGACTTCCTATAAATTTTCAATGCTTCATGAAAGGTATATTAGACTTCTTTATTAATTAGTAACACTAGCATCCTACCTATATTAAGAATTATACAGGAGATTGTCATCAATGTCCAAGCCATGCCTTTTCCAGTAGTGGATTTTCCCATGAGATTTTTTTGTCCATTCCCTCGTCGTTCTTGATACTACATACTTGTTTTTCATTCCTAGGAGTCTTTGAGAATGGATGCTATACATAATGCCCTGGATTTTTGTTATGTCTATTGGTTGATTAGTGAACTTCGATGCACTGTTGTCGAGCTCTAATGGGCGATAAATTTTTTTCTCCGATGGGTGTTAGAAGATGAAAAGCCAAGTCTCCCCCCTCTCTTCGGTGGACCAACTCTCTCTCCTGTCTCTTGTCGGTTGTTGCTGGTCTTCTGGTCTCGACTCCATCTGGTGTGGTGGTCGACAACGCTCTCCTCTCCACTTGTCGTTCTGATTCTTTCACCATCTCGATTCTTGATGATCTCATTCGACTGTTTTGAAATTTGAATGAATGTTAAGAGAAAATTTTTTAAATTTTAATATTGGTTATTAGAGTGGTTGAGAAAATTTTGAAATTCAAATTTCAAATTTAAATTTCAGTTGATATTTTGGAGGATTTTTTTTTTATATTTATTTTTTTCTTAATAAAATCTGATGACTATTATGCTAATGTACATTAGTGTTCTTTGTATCAAAGAAAAAAAAAAAAAAAAAACTTGGACGCACTGTTTCCCCTGTGGAACAATAATGATATTAGACTAAATGGAGTTTTAATTATTATTATTATTTTAACATTTTTTAGCAGCATCCATCCTTCAAAAAAAAAAAAAAAAAAAACATATTTAGTGGCATGGCTGTCTTGTCCAAATCTAAGAAACACACCGTAATCTACGCGGACTGACCCTCGTCCATGTGACTGGCCAAGCTGTTAAGGCAGCATATTAATGGTCCAAAGTTGGCTTGGACTTGGTACCTAGGAGGACAAATAACTGTACACTCCAAAACAGCATATAGTTTTGCATATGGAAAGGATAACTGTGCTCCGTGCTGCTCTTATAACTACGCAACAAGCCCGCTTCATACTTCATGTACATCATGGTACACTAAATTGTTCCAACAGTTATTGAGGGCTTCGTCCTCAAAGCATTCCTCTTCACTCCGGCAGCAACCTACTTACCATCCCAATGCCAAAGTTAGCAAGCATTTGTTCTTCTCAATATGCTAGCAAAAGTACCTGTCCCAGCCTAGCTCCAGAAGGTCCTAGACTTGTTCAGACCACAATCCAAAAGATTTGAAGGAGAATCTAAGATAGGACAAGGCTCCAACATGATAAATGTGTACTGAGTTAGGTAACACATAAGCAGAGTGCTTTTAAACTATTTCTCAAACCATTGTTTTGATGAGTGGGGCATACCCCCCCTTTACTTAAAATCCAAAAAATTCTATGTACGAGTTACGGATGTAGATTCAAAATATAAATAAATAATAAATAAGTTGTTCAGATAATTTAAGGTATATGGAAAGCTAAGCTTACGGCCTATTCAGTCTCGGCTCATCAGCTTTTAATGAGTCGAGCCAAGCTTCATCCAATTCTGTAATCCATCTTTTTCATGCTTTGCTCATTCACTAGTTTGAATTCCAAATACTAATTAAGCTTGGCTCATTTTCTATCTAGATGATCCCGAGCCTAAATTGCACGTAAGCAGCTCAAATTGTTTATAGCCCTACAAACAGCAACAGCCGAAGGAGAACAACTCAGAATGATACAAGTGAAATCCCTTGCCACTAAGAATCCATAGTGAAGAGGATGGATGAGTTGCGCTACACTTACCTTAACACCTTTCTTACTCTCTTAGACACCAAAAACTACCACAACAAACCTTATCACAAGGATTGTATGTTTCATGCATCCAAATAGGACTTAGGCATATTTTATATCTCCATCAACGTATGCAAAACATTGTTCCACCTACCTTATGTCCATTATATAGGAAAGAAAATGAAAGGAGGAAACTTCTGTCTCCAGTTAAATCAGCTTGTCCTATTGGACCTTCCAAAGCCCATCTACATTGTTCTTTTGTTGGTAGGTCACATCGTCTTGTCATTATCTAGGCATGTATTTGCTTACACATGTTCATTGTATCAATTCAGGATGCAAAAAATTAATAGGCTTCAATTATTAAAGATCAGCATCTGCGACAATAAAAAGAAAAGGATAAACATCTTGCTAATCCTATTAAGAATTTCTGGACAAACTAATAATTGTGTATTCACATGCATGATTTTTGTGACACAAATTTAAAGATGTTATTGATGATGTTAGAAGAATCACATTGTTGTTAGCTATGTTCTTCTGAACTGGTTTTTGGGACAGGCATAATTGTTGTGAAAAAATATAGCTTGTAGGTGAGTGTTATTGGATCGGACATCCAGATGTTCTCATGACTCAGCCAGACTTTTTCCCACATGCTCCACATCATGTCCATTCTTGATCATCATGCCAGGGCCATCTCCAGTCATTATAAACCAATCTCGCCCCAATCCATCTCAAAATTCTGTTGGTGTTGGAATAAGAACCATCATTTCTGTTCTAGTTCTACATTTGAGGCCTTGCTGCTGAAATTCTTAATTTATATTAGCCAGTAATTGTGTAGAATCTTATGGGTTGAGGGATCCGACCGGGTCAAAATTTCTATCCAAATTTGATCTGCTTTGGATATGGAAGAGGATGCGGCCGGATAAAAATCCAACCCATGTTCCACGCTAACTGTGGTTGAGGTCATGACTCCCATAAAGCCTACTCCATCATAGGTCCATCTGCATCCATTTAAAAATACGAAGAATAAAACAAAAATGCCAACTATTATAGCTGACCTGAGGACCGAATTTAATGTCATTAAAACATTTGATTATTGCTTCAGATGCTGATGATCACTCATTTATTTAGAATATCTCAGTGAAAGCCATATTTACAAAAGTATTGGGAGATCAAATGAGCTATAATAATGGTAACAGCTTCATTAGGAGTGGCAATTATAACTTGGGCCTGCCACGTACCCGAGTTAACTTCGTGTTCGGTTAGGATCATAAGAGGGAAGATGGATGGGATTAGAACGATATATGCTTTTGATTCAAAAAATTTTAAGAATGATGGATGAAAAAAAGATTATCTATCTACCTTGACCCACTAATTTGCATGCTCCTAATTTGAGAGGATACAAGGAAGGATGGATAGAGCATGTAAAGTATAGATTTTTACATTGATAATATTATTTTTCATTAATTTTTTTGACAAAACTATAATACTTCTTCACTTTTTCATTATAATTAATTGATTGATTGATATCTATATTATTAATCATATAATATTAAATTTTATTACTAATTATTTTACTATTAATACATAATTTTGATAATTTAAATAAATAAAAAGAATTATATTTTCCTTTTACATTTATACTTACTATTTTTAGTAACTATTTATATGATATATAATTACTATTTAAATCAAATTATAAATTAATCAGTTATTTATATAATTAATATATATAAATAAATAAATTTATATATTATTAATTTTATAAAATAATCTATTAAATTAAAATAAATTAAATATTTATATAATTATAACTTATAAATATTAAATGTTTATATATTGCTATAATTATTTAGTATAAATAATTGTTATCAATAGTTAACCATTTGTATGATATTAATTCAATTAAATTATAAATTAGTTAGTTATTTGTATAATTAATGTATAAAAATAAATTAATTCATATATTATTAATTTATAAAATAATATATTAAATTAAATTAAATATTTATATAATGATAACATATAAATATTATAAGTTTATATATTGCTATAATTATATACTATAAATAATTATTACACATTGATAATAATAATTTTTATCAAAAGATAGTTTAATAAAAATATTATACAAAAATCATCCATTTTTTCTTTCATTCTTCTGCCAAATAGAAGAAGAAATCATTCTCGTCCATCCTTCCTATTTCACTAAACATATGAGAGGATGAATGTAAGATTTATCCATCCTCTATCTTATTTATCCATTCTCTATCTTATTCATCTTTCTTTCTCGATCCAACGTTCCTCTGATCAATCTTTCGTACCAAATAAAAGATAAGGAATAGGGTAAGGGGTTTTTACAGATGATTAGGCGTGGATTTCTTGAGATAAATTTAATTAATATATCATATTCTAGCTTGGTTCTTAGAGATGATGCAATGGACTAAACAAGGTCTTAAAACCTCATCATAGGAAATCGATAGTAATATATGTGCCATGGCCTAGTTAAATTTTTATTTAGATCATTAGAAAGGCTGCACCGTCCATAATAATTAAAAAAACTAAATAGTATTGAAAATAAAAGCGGAGCAAATAGTAAGAACCTGGCCCCTTAGGAAAATGATATATAAGCCACGAGCTAGTTAAACTTTGATTTAGTTGACCAGAAAGGCTGTGAAGTTGATAATAATTAAGAAAAATAAGTAATATGGAAAACAACAGTGGATTGAATGGCACTAACGATGTAAAACCTGGCCCGTTAGGATAATGATTTAGTATACCTGCCATGGGCTAGTTAAACTTTGATTTGGATGATTAGAAAGTCCTTGCAATTCATGATAACTAAAAACATAATGATATTACAAATAGTATAAGAATTTGACATATTCCTTTCTCCACTTCAACTCTCTCTCTCTCTCACCCACTCACTCTCTCACATGCATATTTTATTTGGTTGATTAAACTTAACCGCCTTTCATTGGCCTCTCATTTATACTCTTTCAAGCTAAAGAACTTACAAGAGAAACTCTAGTTGGGTTGGTCAGCCAAGTTACCTTTTCTAATTATTATTTCTAAATTTTCTGAAATTGATTGTACATGCATTTGCATTTGGATGAAAAATTTTGAACCAATAAAATGTTGATCCTGTCCAAGTCCAACTCGCCTTGATCCATTGCCACCCCTAGCCTAGACAGCACTAGCCCTTCCAATTGCAGTGAAATCACAACATCCATCATAGGATGCTAGTTAGTTGCACATATACACATAAAGGGTAATATGTTGAACAGACATTGGTTATTTCCTAAGTATATGAAGATAGTGGAAACGGCATTTGTAAAATTTGTTTATTAAATAAAAATTTGCAGCTAGAATTGGCATGGGCCGTGATAATTTTGCTTTTCTATAACGGATGATCATTATTTTCGAAGCATGGAATAATCTATTCAACCTTGATATATATGAACATCAAAGTTCTTTTCTCCAAATAAGTTACAGGCTACGGCCAAGGCAACCAACAGTGAAATCACCCTAAAGAGTTACAAATTTTTACCAATGCCTCTGAGCTTAGAGTACCTTGGAAGCTATGCAAAATATCGATGGGCTATTTCAGTGCTCCGATGTATAAAATAAATTGTGAAACGTAATCTACTTATCAAGGATGGAAGCTCAACAAGGAAAACATGGAGCAAATTGAAAGAAACATGGGGAAACAATAGACAGGCAGCAGTAGCGGATAGAAACACAGATTATGTTAAAAGCATGGCAAAGTATCAGCGACCATCAATTACAACTAATTTGAGGACCGGCTGAAAAGAAACCAGGAAGACAGGATATAAATTGCGCTAGAAGACAAAGATTGAGACATTGCATAAATGCATTAGAGAATTGGTCAAACTCCAAGAGTCACCTTTACTCGTAGCTTTACAATGATAATAACATGCCCAATCCACTCAAAGACCAAGTCGGATTCATAAACAAGTCAGATCAAATACAGATGAAAAAGTTAAACTTGAACCCAACCACTTTATTAAACAGACCGGATTCTACAAACCAAACCTACGATTTTTAATACTAGGACCTGATACCTTATAGACCAAAATATCAGATAGAAAAATCTGAAAAAACGTGTTCTGCAGAAAACATCAAGTAATATTTCAAGTCAAATAACCTCCGATGGTTATTCCATGACGGCTTTTTGATCCTGAGATCTGCCAAAAAATGTTTTGCTTCCAACTTCATCCCTCTTTGTTTGTTAGAATTGAACTTCTACCAACACAAAAAATGGTAAAAGACATACCACAAGATCTAAAAGTTGATCACATCAAGATAGATTACGACCGCTTAACCATTAATCACTGAAGTCGGTAGGAGTCAGCGATTGGCATGGGTGGCATCTATATGACCCATAATCTCGTCCACTCACCATAGTAACCATCATAATAGATAATGGGAAGCAAACTCTAATACCTATAGTTGCTACTTATTCTGAACAAAAGCAAGATGAATATAATGCTGAATGTCCCACATGCTAAAATTTGTCTGGTTATACAAGCCGATGAATTAATAGAACATTCATCATTTACCACCACGAGAAGGCTTGAGTTCCTGTACACAAACAGAAAAATTTACACTTTGTTCTATATACACGAGTTCACATGGTAAGTGTTGTGTCTGGTCAACTTTCAGAATCAGCAGATTGTTTCAAGTCCAACTGATCAGCTCTTCCTGTCAGCAGATTGTTTTGTGTAGAGTGACCCAAGGGCTGGAACATCAGCTTGAGAAGAAACCATTGCAGAAAGGGGCTGAAAATTGGTATTCCCGACAAACCAAAACAGGACCCATTTCAGATTGCATAATGTGTATTTTAGAGCCTTTGTCCAATTTTCCTGCTTATTGAAGCTCTGGGTGATGGTATAGCTCTCTACTTTGTCATTCTCGATCCTATGAAACAATACTCTTCAAAAAACAATAATGCAAATATACGGTAATAACAACAACAGCAATAACATTAAACATTATCCACACCATAAAAATTCACAAGAAAAAATTAAGAAAATGGACCACTTTCCTATTCATGCTTCAGGCAGTGTTGCAACTTTAGGCATGAAAGCTTAAATACTCTTGATAGCTGGTATTGATAATGATGAGTTGAAACTGACTGAATGGGATAGACAAGGAAAGCAAGGAGGTTGCACTTTTTGTTAAGACAGTAACGAACATCATATTCTAATTCTAATATTAGGGTATTTAAACTAACCTATGTATTCAAATGTTACAAGAGAAATGTAGCAACATGGGTTCTAAATAAGTAAGAAAAATGAAAAAATGATAAGAATTTAAGCAAGCAAGCATCTCCTGCTTGAGATGGGGGCAGATTTGTCTTGTTGCTTCGATGTTTCTATTCTTCCTTCAGTTACTATGTAAATCAAATTGCAAGTTAACAGTACAGGTAACTTTGAATCAAGGGTCAATCAGATGACTATAACCACAACCATAAGGCCTGGTCCCAACTATTTGAATCAGGAGTCAATCAGCTAACCATAACCTAATTTACCAAGCATTCCTGCTCAAGGATATCTCTAATGTCATCTCTAGCATATTCATCTCCTTTCTTGCAACTTCCATCCATTTGACCTTAGTTTTTTCCCCTCCCTTTCCAACATCTTTCAACAAGGATTAAGGTACCCTTCCTTTATTCCCCACCAATCTTAGGACCAACTCAGAAGATCATGGGCCAGTTGTAAGATGTTCCTATTGGATCATGCATTGATCCATAAACATATAGATAGGACACTTTACATACAAAGATGATGATATAGAATAAAAATTGAAGACAAAAGATCAAATATCAGTGATATTGAATTGAGATATGCTTCCTGATAAAGGCAAAAGGCAGGTTCAGAAGATTGCTATGGATAAGCTGTCATTTGTGTATCAGTGCCAAGGCATCAATATTATGTTTACAGTTATGCACGCTGATACAATAGTTATGTGTAGTTTCAGAATTTAGAAGTTAGCTTATCAAACAAATATTATGATATACCACTTATTTTAATATGACATCATAACTCGGGATGAGGTAGACCTGTCAATGAGTCAAATATTGACCTGACCAAGCCGAATCTTAATCCTACCCAACCCAACCCAATCCAGGTCTAAACACTATGAGTTTGTGACCCATCGCAAAGAGTGAGAAAGAGAGCATGGCATCTCAACTCCCTCTGCCTAAGGGAGCCTAATCTGGCGATTCTAGCAAGCTCGTTCTTGTCATCAACCACTCTCGCAAGCTCCTCTCTATCCTCGGAACCCTCCATCTCTAGCAAGACAACCTTATCCACCCTCACAACCCACCTTCCCCACCAACGGTGTGGTTGCCCCCGCTTCAGCTCCATCACCTATGGTGGCTGCTGAGCTCGACCTCATCCTCATCCCTGCTCAACATGGCTGTCAATGTGGCCTCCATCGGCGAGCAGTGGCAAGTGAGCATAAAGCTGGATCCAGCAACTAGCCCAACCAAAAATCCCATGTCAGGCCTGAAGCCCACAACAGCAGCAGAGCATGTGGTAGAGGCTCTTTGAGCAGTGGCACATGGTGATGGCAGTAGAGGTACTTCGAACAGTGGCACAAGGCAATGGTGGTGTAGGCACTTCAAGCGGTGGCACATAGAGATGGTGGTAGAGAGGGAGGGTGCAAACAGGGGCTCGAGGAGAGGGGAGATGGGAGGTTCTCTCCCATGCCCTAGAAATCTCCTCAATATCATGAAAAAAGGGTTGAATTTGGGTGATTGAGTTATTGACTCCAGGTCAGTTTGCTGATGGGTTGGGTTAGATTATGAGCTGGATCGGGTCAGGTAAAAGATAGTTTCATATTTTTTAGACCCAATATACAGTTTCAAATACATGGCAGTCTAAAGGCAATTCTACATGATTATGTGTGTTTTTTTTTTTTGCTACCAAAAAAAAAAAAAACTCAATGTTGCAAAAGACAAGGTGTCACAGTCATACTTGAGAAGTCCAGCAATGTAATCTGAACACCAAAACCCTAAACTGTGAAACTTTATAAATAGAAACAGTAGCAAAATCATATTAAGCATGGTCATATATGATGGAATAATATGAACAGTAACAGAAATAGATTCCGCATTGCATGAATAGGTTGTACAACTTTTATTAACGCCATTTATGACCAGCAAAATGAAAGATTCAGAAGAAAGAGAACACTCACTTATAAGGAAGTTTAAAACACTTCTCTGGTGGTATATTGTTTTCTTGGTCTTTCAAGTTAGCAAACTCCGCAAACTCTTTAAGGCACGTTAAGAACAATGTCATTGCTTTGTCATAGCGAGTGCTCCAAAATAAATTCACTGGGCCAAACCTGGGGAAGAGAAATCTCCATGTTCTCAGATTCAGAGACTGAAAAGAAAATGGAGTTACATGTTCTCAAATCAATTTAAGTACTCTACAAGTTTTATGAACCGGGTATAGATCTTCATGATACAGCATTCAACATGTGCAGCGCAATTTAAATCAAGCAAACATGCCTATTAAGAGATGGCCAGCAAAGAAATCATAAATGAGAACTAATTCAAACCATACAGCATGTACAATTACAAGACTTAGGTAGCAGTGGCATACATCAAACACATCCAAGAGAATTTCATTACAAAAAAAACCTAGTTGTATTATCAATATGTGTATCTGTGCTCATCAAGGGCTACGACCTTGATTAACCAAACCTTTCTCCTCTCATAATTTCCTGAAAGACTTAAACCATCCCAAATAATCCAATCTGCTCCCCTACGGGGGCCTCTTCTGTATTTACCTGCACATGCTTATAGGGTCTGTACCAATGAAACCCATGAACATCTAATGTACTGCCTCTCCCTAAGAGAAGTTGCACATGAAAATACAATCATTACCTATGAAAATCATACATCTAATATATCCTTCTCTGAGTGAACCAGAAAAAGCTTTGAGAATTTTATATAAAATTCCACAAACTAATACAGCAAGAAAGCACAGAATAAACCTAGTCACCACAAAAGCTTCAACAAAGTTGAACTTGATCAAAGGAAGAACCCTATGCAAGGACACATATGTGTACTTAAGAGAGGGGAAAAAAAAAAAAAAGAACACTGCTATCTGCAAGATTGCATAACCCCAAACAGCCAGGTTCAGGGTGATAGAATCAAACCAGTGTAATTGGGTCAGCTTGCTGGTTCAATGAGACTGGTCCATACCGATCCGAATCAGTCCGAACTGAACAGAACCACCCAATTCTGTTTGGTGGTGACCCATAATGCCCAATTTCAAGAGGTACCATCATAAAAACTGAGAAAAAAACGGGCCGGAAGCTATGTACTGGACCGAGTCGTTAATGTACCAGTACAATACCTGGTACTGAGATTGCAGACCTTGATTCCAACTCTTCCCTTCCTAATGTCAAGTTGTCAACACTGACATACTATAGCATATTATCCACAAGGCTCATATTGCATCTAAACACTCTTTAGCTCCGATCCTCCAGACCATACAACATTTTTGGCCTTCTTGTTTCTTCCATAGTTTTCACCTAGGTCTCACATGCATGCAGGGTTAACAATCTTCCAGAAAAATCTCTTACTCCTTATTTCATTGTCTAATTTTTATAGAGAATTTCTTTGCCAATATCATGATTCTTTGATTTAGTACTAAGAAATAACAAATAATGATCCCAACCATGTTGTCGCATGAAAATTGATTTTAATAGGCATATTATGTTCACATTGATTCCCACTAAAATTTCATTCATATTTTAGATTATTGCTGATCAAAGAAATTTTCACTGAACATAACAGTGTAAACACAACAATTAAGTAAAGCTCAATTTTTCTTTTCTTTTTTAAAAAATATAATAAGAACCTTAATATTATAACCCTAACTTGACAATTGCAAACTACAATATTTGGATGATTAACAAGGAACACTTCAATATCTGCTCATTCAATCATCAAATAAAATTGCAAATTTTTATGATTTCATTCCACCTAAGCACAAATAAATGTAAATTATAAAGAAATGCATAGGTTACAAAATTTATCAACATCAAAAACATATTTATGCAAAATAAAGTAAATAACATAATAATCATCTAGAATCTAATGACTGACAGATTATGATTTTATGGTAAAAGTACAAACAATTTGCAATAAAAATCACAAGGCTGAAAAGTGAAAATATTGCAACAAAGAGATTATAGACAAATAAGGGTGCATGGAGAAATGCAGTTAATGTTTTTTCAACAACCATGCGAAATGATCATATCAGCATCAGAAGTTAACTTACAGAGCATCAGCATCAGAAGTTAACTTACAGAGCATCGGAAGTCAACTTACAGTTCATATGTATTGTTGTTGCTGTCCATAATGCGAGGGTAACTTCCCATTGGAATAATCTTGATCCGATATCTATTGAAAAGAATAAAGGATGTTTCCTATGCCAGATAATTTTTTTAAAGAAATGCAGTGCTTCATGCATGGTTCTAGCTCAAAATATTACACTATAGATGCATGAGAAGATCTCATATGCACAACCTCAACAGACAACAAGTGGTATTTCAAGAAGCATTTTCAGAAAACAAAACTTGGCATTGCCCACCCAAAAATTCATGTATGAGAGAAAAAGGAAGTATGCAAGTACAAAGGTTAATTTATCCTTTCAAGCTTCCAACTAATGTTACCCACAGCAACAGTAGCAAGGGACCACAGCCCAGAGAATATCTATAATCCACAAGCCTGATCCCACTTGGGGTTCCTCACCAATTACTGCACCAAACTAGCGCATATAGGATTGGCAAGAAAAAAATGAATGAGGATATGCTTATGTGCATGTCAATTAATAGTAAAGGCTTGTCTAAAGCTTATTGAAGTAATGGCATCATGGAATCATCCTGATCAAGGTTCACAAAACTAGTACTAGCAACCGTACTAGCCGGCGACTGGTTCAAGATAGTATGATTGTATCGTGCTATTCCAGGGCATACAGAAACAGGGAGACGGAGGGCCGGAGAGAGAGAGAGAGAGAGAGAGAGAGAGAGGGAGGGAGGGAGGGAGGGAGAGATTCACCTGTGAACCATGTGCAAGGAGACACAGATGGATGACAGCATCAATAGAAGGTCATCAATGCAAGGCTAGGGTTTCAATCAAGTGGGAGGGGGAGGTTTTCTACCGGTTTAGCTAGCCAAGGATCCTAAGAGAAAGAGAGAGAATGAAAGAGAGCATCGAACGCTCTTGAAGCATCATGGGAAGGATAGCCTCAAACCGAGTGGGGAGGGTTACTAATAATAAGTAAACACCTGTTGACTTAATACTAAGTTATTATCAAGGTTCGAACCATCTGGAAGGAGGCCTAACACCTATGAACCAAAATGACCTTGTGAACAATTCCAACTTAGCATCAGTCCAATTCGGTACGAGCTGAACTGCCTAGATCGGGTTGATTTGATAATCCATGATCCTAATACTTTCAAGTTAAAAAAAGAAAATAAAATGAATGCGGAAATTATCTCATGAGTTATGCAATTTCAGTGCAAGGATACGAAAATTTTGGCCGAAAATAAGATGCCATTGTGTGCAGAAGAAGACATGCCTGGCCCCAAGCAGCATTTATCTCATCCCACTCAACCTAAAAGATACCATACAATGGTCAGGAAAATGTGTTAGCATCCAACAAAGGAAACATGAAGAATAAAGCTTACAAGAAAATACTTCTCACATGAAAATTTCTCACATTAACAACCAAAAAATAAAACAAGAAAACAAAAGCATACAAACAAAAAAAAAATTTGCTAGAAAAAGCTTCATATTTTCCAAGCCTTCGATTAAATGTGGGGCCATCTCAAGTGAACAACTCTAGTAAGTCAAGAAGGCAATATAGAAGGACCAAATAGATTTTACAACCAGCTGTTGGCTTGATGTCAAAACACTATGAATTGGCGCAAAATTCTTGGCCAAGGCAAATTCGGCAAGGGTGCGGCCTACGAGTTGAACTATATGGCCAGTAGCTAGTATGCAGGTATAAAGATTGACTACATTGGTCAGTCTAAGTTCATGGAACCAAGGATTGATCCTCCAAAATGCATGTAGTAATAAGGAATCATGACAAAAGAGAAAAAACTTTGGTAAAGAAAGGCACAAGGAAAATGCTAAGGGAAGTAAAACAAGGCAACAGATCAATCAAGCAAAATATATCAATATATACACACACATGGACGCACAGATAGAAATTATTAGCTGCACAAAGAAAGCTAGTAGCAGAACACTTGGTATATGTAAAGATCAGTAAAAGAAAATTATAACTAAATAGCCATATGACTTAATTTTGGCATCAAATACCGGTATCTTTGGAAGACGGCCAAGTCGGAAATTGTTAATAGTTCCAAATTCTCCATCATGCCAAATAAGAAAGGCATCATTCAGCACATTGGTGCGTTTCAGCAATTCAAGATGTGCTTGAGAAACTTCTATCTTAGCCAAAATTGCATCTCTCTCTTCCTGTTGTATTTAAAAAACAAAACCAAACTATAAGTTGACTGGATGAAGAAAATAAATTAAAGTAACATGAATTTAATTGCTAATGCCATAGGACAATACACTAAGATTGTCCCTGAAAAATTATGGAGATGCACTATGTAACGAGCCAAGATGCACCAATCTGCCCACAACTCTTCGGAACATTATAACTTCCATGACCAACTACATTAATGAACACTGTCCCTCATGGAAGAAAAGATATTCTGAGGGTGCAGTTGAAAAAAATAATGAATGAAATGGACTTGGTTTCACAAACTTCGTGCAGTTTACATGTACAAAAGGCTGAATTGATTGCATTCTCCAGAAGGCCTAAAACAGGTGACTTTTGATGCAAAATAATAAGTTAATGCATCTATGATCTTTTACAGGTAAACCTATATAACATAAAGAGACAATGATAGGCGAGGAATGTAACCAACAACTAAAAATAATCAATATATGAAGGGAACAAATTAAAGTTTCATGAAAAACCACAAGACTACACATGCATCAACAGCCCAGGTTATGCTCTAGGAGATACAACCCAGGCAAAAATTATATGGCTTGAGAAAGCAAATCGCTTAGCTCTGAGCCTCAGGCAAAAGTTGAGTTAAATAAGCAAATAAAAAAGCAATCAAAATGATGAGTTAAACATGAGTTTTTGCGTTCAGAGTTCTCTGAATATGTACTGGAATGGTGATTTTGTTTTTCATTCCATAAAGATGGGTTGTATGCATGTTAAATTTACTAAGTAACTAGTGATCATCAGCCACATAAGCAACAGTGAAATAATCAGCAACCAATTTCTTTTTTGGGTTGGAAAAACAGAAACTTATGTTGATAAGGAGAAAGATGTTTTTCATCAATTATAAATAAAATCGTATCGAACTAAAGAAACCTTTAAGATGGAATAAATTGAAAACTTTGACTGAAAAAAAAAAGTTTGTTAAGAAACATGAATCATTTGGAAGTTACCTGATGAGATATCAGCTGGAACTGGAAATTGTTGAACTCATGCCAATAACTGAACACAAGAATAAAAGCAGCTTCAAACATAAGTTTCTCAAAAATAACAGTCACTAAGTGAAATTTAGAGAAGCATGAATCTCAAAGACAACAAGCTAAATCCAACCACCGATTTGAAACAGCATTTGATTCTACAAACTGAATATGAAGAAGTACAACCCCACAAATAGGTACAACTACTATAAAGAAACAAAAAATTCTACCATATCATTAACAATATATAAATATGGATCATATTCACCCACAGTTGCAACATAAGACCAGTTGTCACTGAAATTTCTTTAAAAAGGCACTGAAACACTGCAGCCAATCATAACAGATATGATCAATCACCATGCTTATTTGCTAGAAAGCATTCACCTTTTTTTTAAAAAAAATTGTTTCTCCTTGCATAACTCTGCCAGCAACTATAAAGCTGAATGTATAGGAGGAACAAGAAAGCATAGGACGATTAGTAGAACCAAAGGTAAGTTATGTATGTTATTAAAATTCCATCAAGAAAGCAAGTAAAGAACCAAAAATAATGATAGCAAATGGATTACACATATCTGTTTTCATTAAAAAAGACAGGGAATGTGAAGGGATAAGAGATATATCAACACACATCCAATAAAAGTAGAAAAATGAAGCCTAGATGTGCTTCAAAAGTGTCATGCATATGGCATGCCATTGACAATAACAAGAATTTAATAAGATGACAAGCTTAGCCTTGCTTTAGTGATAATTTCTTAAAATTATGTCAATAAAAAAAGATAATGAAGAAACAGGCATATCATTTACATCTAGAAAGCCCCTCAGAAAATTCCTAATTTAACCTGAAGTGCTCCAAAAATTCAAATTAGTTCAACCTTTTATAGCAGTACATTACAAAGAATTATTCATATGCAAATAAAAACACCAACGGCTTATAATATATGATATTTGATCTTCGCATTTAACTTTCTGGCTACAAGATGGACAATAAAATAAACATGATGTATCCCAAAAGAAATCGAGTCCTGACCATAACTTAAAAAAGAATAGTTTGAGGATGCATCTTATTTCACTCCATCAAGCCTTCCTTAAGCTTTAGCTTAAGCCTCTAAGCTCCTTGTGAAGAAAAAAATTATGTCCTTTACAACCTTCGTTGAATAAATTAGTAACAAACCATTTGCATGGATTAGGTGCTACCATAGTTATATATGATATCCCATCCCACTTTAAGTTTGTCTGCAGGTAACATATCAAAAGATCTGCAGACATGCTTGATTTGCTTGCTCATAATCAGCTTGGAATGTTGGGTTACCACCACAGACCATCAAATATTCCATCTCACTCCTTCACACTTTCTCAACAATATAGGAACCCGAGAATTTTACACATGGAATTCAATGCTTGTCCTGAGTAAAACCACCAACTCAAATGGAATATTTTACATGTATCCACTAAAGTACCATACCTGACAGTTTAACTGTATCATATTCAGCTTCCGAATATAATTAAGGTTTCGGGAACAAATTATATTTACAAAGAACCGAAGAACCATAATATGAATTGAGTGCCAGACCTAGCTTAGAAGGAAATTATGCAATCATTACTAGATCCCATTATAAGGGCTATCACTTGGTGCTATGGTAAACAGCTTGGGCTGACAAGGGGAACAGCGCAAGTGCATATGATATAATTTATGCCATTTTATTTTCAGCTTCCGAATATGATTAAGATGTCAGGAACAAATTATATTTACAAAGAACCAAAGAACAATAACATGAATTGAGTGCCAAAACCTAACTTAGAAGGAAATTATGCAATCATGTCTAGTTCCCATTATATGGGCTACTACTTGGTGCTAAGCTAAACAGCTTGGGCCAACAAGTGTGGTGGCATGATTTTGAGCCCAAGGGCAGCCACTTTGTGCAAAAAATGGCAAGGTTAGGTCTGTCCCAATCCACCCCACCAAGGTCCATGGGTTGCCAGACCATAACTGGGTAATGGCCCTTTATGTTTAGATCCCACTGTAAACATCCTATCATCCTCAAAAGATCTATGTGAAATTCCTATGCAAAATGGTCAAGAAGCTGTAAGTCTAAAGCAAGAACTCAAAGACTAAAAGAATTGTCAAAGCATGAAAGATTCAAAGTACCCACCGTTCCTCTAAATCCTTAAAGAGCTTGGACTTTGCTTCTATCGCCTTCATTTCAGCCTTTACTTCTGAAAACTGCTTCTCAGTTTCCTCAATTGCAGCTTGAAGTCTTCTCTCTTCTTCCTCAATCTTAAAAAAGCAATAAAATATATGAAAAAAATAACAGCTCTAAAGACTAGCAACACATCTTTAGAAAAGGTTAATTTGCTTATCAGTTCTTGTTTCCTTAGCAAATATCACTAATGGATAGATAAACAAGCAGACAGCTAAATTGACAGCAAAATAATTTTTGGTCCAATATCTGATCATCATCTTTTATTTTTCATACAACTGAAAAAAAATAAAAAATAAAACACAGGATATTTGACCAAAGTATCAAATGAGATACTCACAATGACAAAACATGTCTGATAAGAAGTTAAAATAAAGTAATCATATCTGCTTATTCTTTGATGCTTATAGATTCGTATGACAGCATATATTCCTATTGATTCTACGAAGTAGTAAACACTTCTACTCACTTGCCAACTTCCTTATGGTGCCGCTTCTAGAAGTCAAATTATAGCCTTCAACACCAAAAAAGGCAAACATGTACAAGTCTGCTTTATTTACATGGATGGACTGGTAAAAGATCTTTAAGTGCTCTGATCAAGCAGCGGAAAAACATGAAAGAACATGCTTACAAGTACCTTGATAGGTGGAAAAAAGGTTTGCTGATCATACTGATATCGAAGGCTTTAAAATGAAAATAATATAGCATGCACATTCTTCAGATAAGACTAATGGAACCATAACAGACTTTCTATCTAGTCAAAACACGCTTCCCAGCAGTATGATTAGTTCAGTCGTGCTGTTGTGGGGTTTCTTAACTATGCTTTTATAACTTCATATTAAATGTAGAATTTGGAACCATACGTTAGAGAAAATCCAACATATTTATGATAGAAAGTTGCAGTCATGACATACTGGAGTTACCAGAAGAGAATCATGGAGTATAACCATTTACAGAAAGCAATATTAGAATGACAACATGGTGAGCTGTAAAATACATTACTTCATCATGCAATTTAGTGAACTCATTTAAGCTCCTTCAAGATAAGCATTGTGCAGATCAACATAACTTTTGTTTCTTATTCCATATGACATCATCTATATCTGCAAACTATGCTGTCCAATGTGACCTATTTCTGGCTTGTTTAGGCATGAATTTAGAAGAACTTTAAGATTTTACATCATTAGATAAAAGGATGTATTTTGAGTGAAATACATATAACCAAAAATATGCCTAGTTAGAATGACAGTTATTCAAAACAAATACCATATCCTTCTGCCGAAGAAAGTCAGCCTCACTAAGAACAGCATACGACTCCAACTCAGAATGTTGCAAACATGCTTCATAAGCTTTGATGTCTCTATTCACATCTTCAATCTCTTTATCTAGTTTATCTGACAACAGCCGCATGCATTCCAAACAAAGAGGTTGCTCGACCTGTTAAAGATTGCATCAGAATGGAAAAAATACAAGCAAACCAGATTTCCAATTTTTGACATCAGATATCAGTAGCATTACAAGTATAACATAAAACACATCAAACTACAGACATAGTGCAATTAAGCTCCAAACGTACAAAACAAAAGAGAATGCATTGGACATGCAATTGGTGCTCTATGCAAAACCAATAGCTAAGTGTACCTGCGTTTGGGATGTTGCAATATCAAATGCCCTCTTCAAGACAGTTATGGTCGAGTGAAACCCTCCATTGTTTGCTTGCAAAGGATTACTTGGATTTTCACCATATGCTGGTATTTGGACCCCTCCTCCCTCGGATGTAGACTCGCCCTTGTACATAGAAGCAGCAGCAGGTGGCAAGACAACAAAAGATTCCTCCATTGCCTTTGTTAACTGGCTAGTCTCAGAATGCGGAGGCCCACCACGAGGGCGGGGTGGGACCCCATGACCCTGAGCTTTTTGTTTTGGCAACACAACAAATGAATGGTCCATTCGACTAGATCCCATCACACTCCCTTGGACTGAAGAGACTTGCATTCCTATAAGCATTCAAAGGCCAAAATTCCTAGTATAGACAATGCACTTCCAAATAGCAATAAACATATAGATTATAAAATTACATTCAAATATTTTTAAAATAGACACTTAGATACCAAGAGCATTCTATATACACTAGTAAAATATATATGCATTGCATGAGAAAATTACAACTGTGTGTATAATTAAGTTAGATGTCAATCATTTAACCTACACTTACAAAGCAATTTTAAAATTTCAATGAAATGAAATTAGATGTTGTTTTAGGTATTGCTTTTCCTCTTTCACATTAAAAGGAAGAAAACAAGTGATAGCTAACTCATTATTTACATTTCTCCAGCACCACGGTTGCTTCCACGATAGCAATGAGCATACAATTTGAGATAATCAAGATACACTCAAGCTTGAAAATTATATTACAACAATCTTTTATGAGAATTTGCTGCCTTAAACATGCAGCACTTGATTCCTAACAACCCTCAAATGTGAAAGAACTTATGGTCTAAAGCTTAAACATGACTGTGATTATCTTCATTATGATGTCTAGAATATACTAGTTTTCTCCCACGACTTTAACAACATAAATATTTAGGTTAGGTTCAGCTTGGCATATGTTCTGGATGGGCAAAGCTTGGATCAAGGCTTAAGTGGTGTCGTCAGAGCTAAGGAATGCCTTAGACTTGGCTAGGATCACTTAATGTGCCCACTGCCTACTAATGATGACTACATATTTTCTCTAAAAGCAAATGGTAACCTGCTGAGGATTACTTGTTATGTGAAATGGATATTCAAGCTTAAGCAAAGGTTGGCAACATAAATTCAAGCTTAGCTTGTTTGCCAAGCAAGCAAAGCTTGAACGAAGTTGCCATCGAGCCATGCCTAGTTTCCAATTATTTTTGCAATTTCAGAGCATTCAAGGCTTATGTCAGTCATAAGTAAGCTTCAAATGATGTTCATGAGTCAAGATTAAAATGATGTTTAAGAACAGCTCATTAGCTTTAAATGATATTTGAGGTTAGCATATTTCCTAGTCTAATAAGCTTGAGTTATGCATGAAAAACTTGCTTCACTTGCTGCCCTAATTTTATTTTCTAATTGGATGGTCCAATTAAATTTTGCAAATCCTTCCTCTCAAAAGCAATTAAGAACATCAAAAAGGAAAACACGGTGTAGAAATTCCCCAGTACTTCGAGCCCTCCAATCTTGAAAAAGGAAGGATTTGTACCTAGGCTTATAGGAACAACTATTAGAAAAGTAACTTTTCCCCTCTAAGCACCAAAAGGAGAAGAATTCTAAAAGCCCACTATCTAATGGCATGATATCAACATCCTGTAACTCCTCTCAAAGTGTTTAATATGCCAGGTTGAAATACAGAACCTACTTTTAAGCTTGCCATAGCAAAGCTTACATGAAATTTCATAATGATACAGTTTACTTTAGGATTTTGAAAATACTGAAAAATAAACAGTAGTTTTCCATTAAAAAAGAAGAAAGTTTTGAGGCCTAAATCCTTGTGGAGCAACAAATGAATCCTAGCACTAATTGCGACTTTCAGCCTAGGAAATAGGAAAGCTAGCAACCCCTCAACAGAGGGTGCTACTGTCAAGGCCATCATCGTCAAGGGGGTTAAGCTTCATGAAAAATCATATATTAGTTATTAATCTAAACCAGATTCCTTTTGCAAGAGCCACTTCTCCTAGTTATCATCAAGTTCCTCTGTCATTCTTCTCTTCCTATTGAGGTATGATAAACAAGACTTTAATTTATAGATGATAGCAGCCCCAAGGGGGTTTTGGCAATGTTGATACCAGTGCCAGCGGTGGGAAGGTGACCAAGTGAATAAAAATAACAGCAAAATCCAATAAAGGATTTTTGATTACATACATTGGCCTTAATTATAGATGTGTGCTCTTGATTGAAACGATTGTCTATGCAATATCTGACTCTCAAAGATTAGAGAATGTTATGGGTAAATCCTATAGAAAACATGTTTTAGTAAACTCTAACACATGTGGAAACAAATTCCATGGAGATCAACTTCACAAACAAAAATTCTTAGTAGTTTATAAAAATGCAATCAAGCCAAAATATTGTATTTATTTAAAACATAAATGCAAATGGCAAAGAGAAAGCATGAGCCCAAAGCAAGGATTACAAAACCCACCCGAACCATCCGGTTTGGGCCGTACTGTACTGAACCTGTGCAGCGCCGATTCGGTATGCCGGTTTGCTACAAGAACTAATATGTTCAGTTCTGAATCAAGAGAAACCACTTGGTTCTCCTCGGTATGAATCTGTACAGCCCAGTTTCAAATAGTACCATGATAAAAGTGAGAAAAAAGGGGACCTATCTCGGTATGGGTTGCATATCATACTAAACCGACCATCTCGTACCAATCCGGTAACATACCAATGTGGTACCAGGTACTGAGATTGCAAACGTTGGTCCAAAGAGATTTATTATCAGGAAAAAAAACAAAGTTAGGAAAAGAAAACAATATACAACTTGTACAGAAAAACTAGCATACTTCCACAGCAAAAATCTGCCACCCAAAACTTTGGACTTGGGTATGCTCCTCCTTGAAGAAGAAAAGAAATTAGGAAAAAAATTCAAGAAACCATCTAATGGCATACACAAGATCATATAATTGGTCAACAACCACCAAATAATACTCCTAATTAATTTTTTTTTTAAAAAAGGACATGCAAAATCTATTAGTAATGCAACATCAAACATCCATTAGAAAAGAAGTAATTTACAATTACAAAATATAAAATGAGCGTTATAGATATAAGCATTGTCGAACAAGAGATGAAAGAGCACCTTGCATCCAATGTAGGTAAATAGAAAGGTGGCAAGGAGGTTGTTAGCCTTTTCTACCTGGAGATGGACAAGGTGATGTGACTGATAGGAGGGCTGGTGGAGGCTGAGCAGCCAACAGTTTGGTTTGTGATAAAAGAGAGAGAGAGTGGGCAAGGTGGGTGGGAAGGAGAGAGTAGGTATGTGGTACTAGATATTATGGCAAACAAAATTAAATAATTTACTTCAAATCAAGATTTTAAATCCCGTAAAATGGGACTGTCTCGATTTTTTTATAGAACGGGACGTATCGCCGTCCCACCCTGTCCCGACACTTGGGACAGAGGATGTCTCAAGATACCCCGATCGGGATGCTAGGATGCTAATGAGATGGCCTGCTTCAACATATGGGATAGTACCCATCTTGGTGTCCCACAGGATGTCCTGCTAGGACCTGAATCCCTGCTTTAAATGTTATTTAATTTGTAATTTTGTATATTGATAACCTAAAATATTATGTAGTATTTACATGTTAACTTAAACAAAAGCAGAAATGCTGCACCTAGTTTTTTTTCTTTTTTATATTTTTGGACACAAAGCATTTCCATTTTTCTTAAATTCAATTGGTGCATACACAGAGCTACATAAAAGAAACATGCAAAGTTATTATCGCTAATATCTATTATGTTAAAAGATGTTTAGGAAATAAAAATGTTTATCAAGCATAAATGTGAGGGACCATGCAAGTATGTGTTTAGTCCCATATCAATTATGCCCTAAGGATATCATATACTTATGCAAAGCCAAGAAACCCAAATAATAATTTCTAGCTAAGTTTTTGGATAAGGCCATGGATTGTTGCAAATGATCTCAAAGTAGACCCAGCCCATAACCCGTGTGGACTAGGTGGCACTACAACATGGGTCCTTTTGAGATTGACCACAACCTAATCACGGTGTTTGTGATCAAATTTGATTGTATTAGGACTCTTAGACTGGTCAGGAAGATAAGGATTAAATAAGGAGAGAATGTCAAGAACTGTGTGGGCATATGTTAGCTCCAGATGGGATGTGTTGTGGGGATCTTGGATACATATACAAGGCCAAGTAACCTAAACAATACTTTCTAGCTAGATTTTTGGATGAGATCCTGAATCGTTGCAATTAAAACACTTACTTATATAGCTATTAATTCACAAAATATAAATATTTTTATATGAGCTAGCTAGTAATTTTTGCATACTTTTTTCCTCGAAAAAAAGATCTTGTATGCTAGAGAACTTTACCAGTAAAGAGTTGCTTGATTATAAGGAAAATTATGATACTTAAATAGGAACAGCAACGAGTTGAGTATGGGTCAAGTCAGCCAATACTCATACCCGCCCCGCAATTAAAAACCCCAAACCCATGCCCACCTCAGGTCGAGTCAGGTCGGGTAGATAAAAAGGGTCAGGTCGGATCGAATAAGAAACTCATCACGTAAACATTACAAAATAATTATAATCTTGAAAGGGGGATTTAGACTAAAGTTATATCGGATCCGATCCAAGGGCGGGGCATGCCATTATCCGTACCCCACCCAACCCTGCTTCGGATTTTTTTTTTTTAGAACTCATATAAACTACCCAGGTTCTAAATGGGTCAGGTATTTGGTGGGTCAGCTAAAATTGGCATCTCTATAGTTAAAAGATATGATGATGTAACTCATTAATCATGTCACTTAATATATATTGATAAGTTAGTATGTAAATTCAATGACATAGTAAAAGATATAATAATAGAAAAATAACTCATTGTTCATGCTACTTCATAGAAAATTTGAGTTGATAAGAGAAGAAAATTTTAAGTTTTATTTTAATGAATTCCACTGGTACACCCAAAACCCATTCAAGTTGCTTTTAGGAGTGCTATAGACATAGATTAAGGAGGAAAAAACAATGATCAAGAACCATCACCATGAGCCTCCTAAATAACAAAGAAAGATGATTTCCTGAAGCATGATTAGTCATGGCACACATAGGCCTTGAAGTTAAACACAATAACTAGAAGAGATCACCCAATTAAGATAAATTGATAATGGCAACTTTGGTTGCATAGATAAGTGCGATAAGATTCACTTTTCTTGCAAAATATAGTTTCCATCTGTTTGTCTCAATAGAATATTGTAAAGCTCATATTATAGATCTTAAAAAAAATACTTTTCTTTTTCCTTTCCCATTAATTTCCTCGCAACCAAATGTACACTAAATGAATCAATGAGTTTGCAAATTGATTCAGTCATTCATTTCATCAAAAAACAGAACATAAAAGAGATAGTGAAAAAAAGCAGCAGTTCAAACAAGAAAAATGAAATGGCTATCCTGATTGGTAAATTTCAAAAGCAAAATTGCAAGAAATTGTAACAGATCAAACAAGAAAAAGAGAAATAAAACAATCAAGTCAAGCATTATCAGAATCAAAGAAGAGATAGGATGAGAAACTGGAAGTAGAGGGAAACCTAACCAGAGCGAGAAGGGTCATTGAAGAACTTGTCAGCATAGGATTCAACCCCAACTATGCAGAGGGCATGGTGGCAGTTCTGGCAAACCCATCTAGGAAGATTGGGATCCAAAGGGAAGCTCCTCCCTTTATCTCCTTCTCTGATTTCGTCTTTCATCTGCTCCCTTTAAGGTTTAGTGTTTTGTCCTCTTCCTCTCCTTATTAATGTCACCTACCATGGAAGCATATTGCAGAATAGTAGTTACCAAATGTAAACTCAGTCGGTCACCACCACGACAAGCATGCCACTTTAAGTTAAGAATAAAAAATGCTGTGCACATATAAAACTTAGGCACATATAGTTGATAATATATGGAAGAGAGCAAGGAAATATAGCATCTAATCCCTGTTTGATCCATCTTACATGTAAACCAAGAGAAAGAAATATGCAATTACTCATGACATCCATCATGGAGGATTATACGTGACCCATATAAACTTGGTGCTATCACAACCCTGGTAACCATGCCATACTAAGAAAATACAAGAAATAAACTTCTCCTACAGGCATATAACAAACTCAGGCATGTATGAAATCCAAGGATGAAAGTAGAGAAACAAGTAGGTTTGTTTCCCGGCGCCAACCAACCACCAGATAATCTATAATAAATATTCCCGCATACGGAAACTTCTATGATTTTGTTAAGTGAAATATTGGAGAACTAAGCTTGCTATATTTGTTGAATTATTCATTTATTCTTTTCAAAATTCGAATATATTATCTTTACCATACTAACATCAACAGGAATTCTAGTAACAGTGACAAATATATTAGGACAGCTCATCACCAACTACCCTATAAGGAATCACTAAACCCTGGCTCTATACTAGACCCTCCACTAAATCCAAATAGCTCAGGCGACAGAATATGTATTAAATTTACAAAATAATTATGCCTTCATATATTTCAATTACTTATCAAAAACACACATAGTTATCAACAAACTATGGGGACAACTACTATTACAAAAATACCAACCACCTCTAAATAAAATAAAATAAAAAAAGAAAAGAAAAAAGGCCAATAATTCCAACAGAGTAAAATTGCTAATCATAATCCCTTTTTGGAGGTTTGGACCGACCCCTTTTCTTTTGGGATCCAACAGCATTAAATTTTAACGGGAAAAAGAAAACGACACAGAGGAAATAGAGAGAGGGGGAGAGAGAATTACCTCGGCCGCTCCAAGCCTCCCACCCGACTGAGACCCTTGAGAACGGATCTAAACTTCCCTATTCGGCCGCTCCGAGCCTCCCTCCCGATTGGGACCCCTGAGAACGGAAAAAGAAGAGGAAAAACCAGGAGAAAACATAGGAAAAATCAACGAAAACCAAGCAAAGGTGAAAAAATTAAAAGGCAAGACCTCCTCCCACACAGATTGATCAATTTTTTCCCTTTTCCCTTCTTTTTCTTTTCATTTCTTTCTATTTTTTCGGAGATCTGTGGGAAGGTAAGCACCTGAGGGAGATCGGAGGGGAAGGCCGACACCGGTGACGATGGGGAGGAAGGCAACGGCGGAGACCGGTGGGGGGTGGCGGCGAGGAGACGAGGAAGGAGCTCGGCGTCTCTCTTTTTCGGAGATCTGTGGGAAGGAAACCACCTGAGGAAAATTGGAGGGGGAAGGCCGATGCCGGTGACGATGGGGAGGAACGCGACGGCGGAGACCGGCGGGAGGCGGCGCGGAGGAGAGCGGGAGGTGTTGGGCGCCCGCGAGGGCTCGGGTTCGAAACAAAAACAAGAAAAATAAAATAAAATAAAATAAAATAAAAACGCTGCCCCTGCTTGGAAAAAACGCCTTGGAAAACAAAAATTAAAAAAAAAACATCGTGGAGAGTCCAGAGCTCGACACGTGGCGCGCTAGGAGAGCTCTGGACTCTTTAGATGGATGAGTCTGGCACAAGGTAGAAAATGTGAAACGTTGCAAGGGGGGACCTGACTTCCCTTCTCTGTACAAAACTAATTACATGACGAACTATGTGATGCAGTAGAGCAAGCAAGATATAATCGAGATCATTGATAAGAAGCTTCCCTTTGGAACAAAAAAAGTTTTGTACAAAAAGATGAAACAAAACCAATAATATTGGTCTTTTTCTTGGTAAAACAACGAGTTAAGAACTCTTAGACAGGATGTTGGAAAACTGCTGAAGATGCATCTGCCATGATATGCAACATCTGAAGGTAGCTCAGATGTCTGATCTTTTCTGTTTTGGCTTTAAGAGGTTTTCTACCAAGTATTCTGCAACTTGGTTCCTTCTTTACCAAGTAATTGTAGGAAAATATTTAATCCATAACATTCAATCCATCCTGGGATCATACAAGAGAGCTTAGAACACCAAATAAAATAGAAAATAAAGTTTTTGAACAAACCTGATTTCGCATCCATGTTACCCAGATTCAAAAGCCCCGTGGAATTGAGATTGAATGATCACTTGCACTAGATTCTTCTTCTGGAGAGAGCACTCTTCAATAGAAGAGTATAACCATATGTTCTTATTTTTTATGGTTCCAGACTAAAGAGGGACTTAGCACTCGTCTTTATATATTGATCTCGTTAGGTCTCCGATCTATAACCTAATGGGCCTATATGGCCTACACTAATTAAAGCCCATAACAAATCTAATATGGAATAATAGCCCATTGCGAAATTCTTTGTACACCACGGGTGGTGCAGAATCGCATGCACTGCCCGCAGTCATTGGTCCCCACATGGGCGAATGAAAAAAAAAAAATTCCATACATCGTACTGCAACTCCATACGTGAATCAATCACTGCAGACAGTATGCACGATTTTGCACCACCCGTGGTGCACAAAGAATTCCTCATAGCCCATTTAATTAAACCAACTTAAGTGGGCCACTTTATGCCTTAATTAACCAATATTATTGTTGGTGCAAAAATCTGCCTGCGTCGGAGAAGCTAGAGTCGAGGGAATCGCAGTCGCCGCCGGGACCTGCAAAAGAAGTCTAAACCGGAGGTGGGGTTGCTCCGGCAAGACCCTCCGACGCTCAAGTCAGTTCTCTACCTCAACAAGAATGGAGTGCTCGAACGAAAATTTTAGCAGAGTTTTGGGATAGAAAATAGAGCTTAGAGAATAACGTATCTGGGGTCCCCCTTTTATAGGCGGAGGGAGCAACAGACTGATAGCGATGTCTGTAACCGTCTGGCAGTGGGCTGCCTAGAGTCAGGAGGAGTTTGTTGCGAAGAGTAGTGGAGTGGAATCGTGGCTATCACCGGGACATGCCACGTGGAGTCTGTCGCGGGGAGTGGAGCGGCGTCCGTTGTCGCGACTTGCTAGAGGATGGAAGAATCGCGCGGTATCCATCGCAGGAAGTGGAGCAGGATCGTGGCCATTATTGCGGTCTGTCAGGGAGTGATGGAGCCGCACGAAATCCGTTGCAGGAAGTGGAGCAGAGTCGTGGCCGTTACTGCGGCCCGCCAGGGAGTGATGGGGCCGCGCGAAATCCGTTGCAGGAAGTGGAGCAGAGTCGTGGCCGTTGCTGCGGCCCGCCAGGGGGTCCAGGCCTGTCGGCCGAAGTTCAACTGGAGTATCTGGCGGGGAGAGGTGGTTAGCTATCCGTCTGAGAGGAGCTCGGAGTCCAGCTCCCGTAGGAGTCCGCACGAAGTCTTCCTTCAGTCGAAGTTGGGGACGAGGTCCGGCTCCCGTGGGAGTCCGGACGGAGTCTTCCCGCAGCTGGAGTCGGAAAAGAGATCTGGCTCCCATAGGAGTCCGGGCGAAGTCTACCTGCAATCAAAGTCAGGGGCGAAGTCGGCTCCCTTAAGAGTCCGGACGAAGTTTACCAGCAGTCGAAGTCGGGGATGAAGCCCGGCTCCCGTAAGAGTCCGGGCGGAGTCTTCCCGTAGCCGGAGTCGGAGACGAGATCTGGTTCCCGTAGGAGTCCGGACGGAGTCTTCTTGCGATTGAAGTCAGGGGCGAAGTCCGGCTCCCGTAGGAGTCCGGACGAAGTCTGCTTGCAGTAGAAGCCGGGGACGAAGTCCGGCTCCTGTAGGAGTCCGGACGCAGTTCACTTGCAATTGGCGTCGGGGGCGAAGTCTGACTCCCGTAGGAGTCTGGATGAAGTCTTCCTGCAGTCGGAGTTGGGGACGAGGTCCGGCTCCCGTAGGAGTCCGGACGAAGTCTTCCTGCAACCAGAGTTGGGGACGAGGTCCGGCTCCCGTAGGAGTCCAGGCAGAGTCTACTTGCAATTGGAGTTTAGGGTGAAGTCTGGCTCCCGTAGGAGTCCGAACGAAGTCTACCTGCAATTGGAGTCGTGGGCGGAGTCTGGCTCCCGTAGGAGTCTGGACGAAGTCTGCCTGCAATTGGAGTCGTGGGCGGAGTCCGGCTCCCGTAGGAGTCCGGACGAAGTCTTCCTACAATTGGAGTCGTGGGTGGAGTCTGGCTCCCGTAGGAGTCCGGACGAAGTCTGCCTGCAGCCGGAGTCGGAGACGAGGTCCGGCTCCCGTAGGAGTCCGGACAGAGTCTTCCTGCAATTGGAGTTAGGGGCGAAGTCCGGCTCCCGTAGGAGTCCGGACGAAGTCTACCTGCAATTGGAGTCGTGGGCGGAGTCCGGCTCCCATAGGAGTCCGGACGAAGCCTGCCTGCAATTGGAGTCGTGGGCGGAGTCTGGCTCCCGTAGGAGTCTGGACGAAGTCTGCCTGCAGCCGGAGTCGGGGATGAGGTCCGGCTCCCGTAGGAGTCCGGGCAGAGTCTTCCTACAATTGGAGTTAGGGGCGAAGTCCGGCTCCTGTAGGAGTCCGGATGAAGTCTACCTGCAATTGGAGTCGTGGGCAGAGTCTGGCTCCCGTAGGAGTCCGGACGAAGCCTTCCTGCAATTGGAGTAGTGGGCGGAGTCCGGCTCCCGTAGGAGTCCGGACGAAGTCTACCTGCAGCCGGAGTCGGGGATGAGGTCCGGCTCCCGTAGGAGTCCAGGCAGAGTCTTCCTGTAATTGGAGTTAGGGGCGAAGTCTGGCTCCCGTAGGAGTCCGAACGAAGTCTACCTACAATTGGAGTCGTGGGTGGAGTCCGGCTCCCGTAGGAGTTCGGATGAAGCCTGCCTGCAATTGGAGTCGTGGGCGGAGTCCGGCTCCCGTAGGAGTCCGGACGAAGTCTGCCTGCAATTAGAGTCGTGGGCGGAGTCCGGCTCCCGTAGGAGTCCGAACGAAGTCTGCCTGCAATTGGAGTCGTGGGCGGAGTCCGGACTCCTACGAAAGTCTGCCTGCAGCCAGAGTCGGGGACGAGGTCCGGCTCCCGTAGGAGTCCGGGCAGAGTCTTCCTGCAATTGGAGTCGTGGGCGGAGTCCGGACGAAGTCTGCCTGCAGCCAGAGTCGGGGACGAGATCCGCCTCCTGTAGGAGTCCGAACGTCGCGAAGAATCCGATCGACGCTGGTGGGGTCCTGTCCGTCGGCAGAACTTGAGAGTGTTGCGGAGGCTCGACCGCCTGGGAGGTTTGAAGAGACGTTGTCGGAGGTCGGAAGTTGGTTGGATCCTCGGAGGGTCACTCCTATCATGAACTTCAGCTCGGGGGATATTTTATACCCAACACCAGTCCCCCTACTTTCGAGTTCGAATTTCGAATGGAGGAAGTACAAAAAAATTTTCGCAGCCAAAGTTGTCCCCTTGAATCCTGTGCACGATCGCCCCCAGATATTTTGACATTAAATGCGCGTGTGCTGGAGTCTTTTCGAATCGGGGTGATTCGAAGGGACCTTTCGAAATTTTTGCTGGTACGCTGGCCCAGGCACGACGCAGTAATGGCTCTGTCAGCTGTCAGCCACTTTTAGCCTCCTGCTGTGGTGAGTGGGACACGTGTCGAGCGCGGGTCGGTCTGGGGGGATTTGCGATCATTATGGCGTCGGATCTCAGGATCTATTTAAACCCGCCCTTCCGCCTTTAGGGGCCCTATTCCGTCTGAGAGTTCTATCGGTGTCCGCCTTTTCTTCGAGAGCCCTGACCCTCCTTGGCATCTTTCTTGGCCCTAGGCGTCCTTCGAGTCATCCCTGTCCTCGCCCCTCTGCATCCTTTAGAGCGATCTAGGTTAGTCCCGGAACCTTTGTCTTTCTTCTTGCCATTTAGGGGCCTTTTCTCCTCCATTTTTCTTCTATCGCATTCCTCTGGTTTGGTCTCCCACGACCCCTCGTCCCTTGTCTCGCCAGATTTCTCCAGGATCTTTAGGGTCTTCGTTTGAAATCATTCAAAATGTCTTCCGGCACCTCCACCTCTAGCGGTTTCGGGAGTTCTTCCGCCTCAGCCCCCTAGGACCCCCACTCTGTAGACGAACCCACATCTGGGGCTGGGCTTCACCCAATTTTTGTGCCGGGTGCCATTCCCTGCTCCCTGACTCCAGATGAACTCCTACTGATAAGGGTTCAGTATGGAGTTCCTCCGAAGTACGACCTGGAGCTTCCTGAACCCTTCGACCGGGCTAGCACTCCCCCACCCGATCGTTTCTGCTTGTATCAGGAGGCCTTCCGTGCCGAACTCCGGCTTCCGCTTCTGCCCTTTGTCATCGCCCTTTTTCGCTTCTTAGATATCTCTTTAGCTTCAGTTGCTCCGAATTCCTTTAGATTTTTGATAGGGTTCCTCTCCCTTTGCTATGTAGTCGAAGTTCAGCCATCCCTTTCTTTGTTTAGGCATTTTTACACCTTCAAGCATCACCCTTCGGTGAAGGACTGATGGTATTTCTCCCCCCAGTTTGGCAAGAAGGGGTTGCTGAAAGGTGCTCCCTCTTCAATCCACAACTGGAAGGAGAAATACCTCTTCGTCCATTGCCCGACCTTGAGGCTTGGATTGCCCCCTTGGGGCTCTCTAAGGGACTCTGTCCGTCGGGCTCCCAGCCTAGGGGAGGACGACCTTCAGGCCGCCCAGAAGCTTCTTGACTATTCCGCTTCTTCCCTTCCCAACCTTCTAAAGGAGCAATTTTTGTTCAACATCAGCTTGAGCCCCCAGGATCCTGCGAGTATTTCATCTTTTCTTTTCTCTTCTTTTCTTCCGTCCTTCTTCTTTTTTTTCTTTCTCTTTTTTTTTTCTTTTTTTTTTTTTTTTTTGCGTGTCACTTCTTCCTTTTTCACCCCATCGTTGATTTTTGATTTGATTTTTTTTCAGGAATGGATGCCGAAGCAGCACGGATGCTCGCCAGGTGCCTCAAGGCCCACAAAAAAAAAGGTGCCGCAGCCTCCGGATCAGCAAAGAAGGCCAGAGTGGAGGAGACGAGCTCGACTGCGCCTGTCCAGGTGGCCCCCGCGGTCAACGTTCCTTTGGACGCCGAACCATCGGCTCCCCGGGCCTCTTCAAGGAGTCCCCCCACTGGGGCTCTCATTTCGGGGGTCCGTTCCACGGAGGCGCCCGTAGTTGAGAGGGGGAGGAGAAGGAAGTCGGTAGCCCGCAGGGTGAGTAGCCACCGAACCGCCGTTGAAGAGTCCCTTGGTTCCGAAGAAGAGCCGGAGAATCCCTTCAATGACAGGGACTTGATCAAGCGGTTGATCGACGGCTGCATTCTGCCTGAAGTCGTCGAGAAGATTGATCGCACCGATCCTGAGCAGCGGGTTTGGGACTCCCTAGGATCCTTTCTCGAGGTAAACAAATCTTCTTTTAATTGACTTTTTGACCCTTGTTCTGATCTCCTAGCCGCCCTTGCAGATTGGGCACCAGCTCCTTGCCAATATCGAGGCGACGAACCGGACGAGGAGGGATGCCATCCAGGCGGAGGAGCATCGTCGGGCCGAGGTCGCTCGTCTCAAAGAAAAGGCAGCCGAAGTAGTTACCCTCCAAGAGGCCCTGGAGAAAGAAAAGCAGGCCTGGGAGGAAGAGAAGCAGACCTCGGAGGAGACGGTGAGGAAGGCGGAGGCCGAGGTCGCAAATTTGACGGAGCAGATTCTGGTCCTGATCTCGAAGGCCAGGGTTCTTGCGGTGGAGGAGTTCAAGGCCTTCGCAAAGATGAGGGATCGGAACGTTCGATTCGGCCAAGAAGCATTCATCAAGGGGTTCGAGCACTGCTAGGAGAAGGTGGCCAGGAAATTTCTCGAGCTCGATCTCAGCTTCTTGGGCGAGAAGTCTGAAGATGAGGCCGATCCCTCTCCTGCTGCTACTACTGCCACAGCCCCCCCTCCAGGGACACCGAGCTCCCCAACTCCTACTGCAGAGGTCTGAGACCTCCGACCTTGTATTTTTCTTTTACTGCAATTTTTTCTTTCCTTTTTGTCTTTAAGAAACATTCAATCAATAAAGTTGAATTTCTCGTCGTGGATGGCTTCTCCTTTCTTCCTTCCTCTTTTTTGTTTTTCTTTCTGCAATCAGACGCGTCTTGACGCTTTTGTCTCCCGATGGCAGTATCCTGTCGAAGCGCTTCCCCTGCCTCAGGGGATTCCGCTGAAGTCCACGATCCAGCGGCTGAAGAAGAAAGTTCTTCATTTGACAAAAAGATCGAAGAAGATGGAAGGTGAGCTTCACAGGTTGAGGGAGAGTCACTCTGAAGCCATCGCGGAGGCCACCCGCTTCTGGAACCTCCATGTGAAGGGGATCATGGAGTATAGCCAGAGAAAGGCGAACTTCGAGAAGGAGCTCGAGGAACACAAGAAGCGCGCCAGCGACCAATCTTGGGCTCAGGCTGCCAAGATCAGTTCTCTCAGAGTGGAGCTGTCGGCTGCCCAGGAGAGGATTGGCCAGTTGGAAGGAAGTTCATCCCGACTTTTGACTCGGGCCGACAGCGATCGGGAGTGGTCGAAGAAGGTCTCCGACCTCCAGCAACAGTTTCAGGATGCCGAGGCGAGCTATGATGCGTACCGGGCCGGCTGGTGCAAGCAGGTGGATGAATACAAAGGGAGGCTCAGGATGGCGACCGACGAGGTTGCCCGCCTTCGAAGGCAGCTAGCTGAGGGGGCTCAATCTGCTTTCGCTCAGGATTCCGACGAACTCCAATCCCTGAGAAGGACCACAGAAGAACTATCCGTCGCTCTTGGGGAGGGAAAGGCCGAGCTGCAGCAATTGAAGATCCAGCTGGTGTATGAGCAGCGGGCAGTTAAGGACGCGGAGGCGGAATCCGAGGTCCTGAGAAAGAGGCATCGAGAGGCGGAGAACGAAAGCCAACGACTTTGTCGGATGTTCCAGGACATGCTGCTGAAAAAGAGAGAGCTAGAAGAGGAAGTTAAAAATCTGAGGCAGTCCCTGATAAGGAGTGAAGCAGATAATTCGAGGTCGGAAGGAGCAGAGCTTCCCTAAGACTCTTTTTGGCCTTCCGTCTTTCCATGTATATATTTTCTCTTTTATTGTTTTATTTTATTCTTGTGGTTTTGCTTTTCTTCTTTTAGCCTTCTGGGCTTCGTGGTGTATATTTCGTGAATGAAATGAAAAGAGAATTTTGTGTTATCTCGTCCACGCATTGTATTAAATTATCATCCGTCGAACTTCTTTTGTCTTTTGACTTGTTCGACGTCGACGTCGTTTGGAGGTGCCCAGTCGTCGCCACGCTGATTTGCTTTTCTTGTCGTCCATGGCCGTAGGCTCGAGCTCGGTGGTCCGAACTCTGCATTACCTCGAAGAGGTCATTATTTTCTCGACCTGTGTCGAGAGCCTTCTTAGAGACTGGGGATGTTTGGTAGGAACTTCCCGTCTTTGTTGAGACGAGGTTCCCTAGGTCTTTGGTGTGGTTTATTTTTCATCTGTTGCCGATGTAATTCGTCGCTTTTCTTTTTAATTTTCCTCCTCTTTTTTCGAGTGAGGGTCCTCCCCTTGCTTTTTGTGGGGTCGCATAGAAGTATAGAGGTGCCATTGAGGGAACTTTTCCCTTTATCCAATTTTGTTGGGCAGCTGGGTTTTTGTCATCGTTAGGACGAGGTTCTCCTTTTGTTCTTGACATAGTCGATCTCAGCTCAGGTTAGGACGAGGTTCTTTCCCTGTTCCCAATGGGGCTGTGGGGGCACATAAGGATCGTTGCAAGAGCCTCTCCCCCCATCCGGTCTAAAAGAATCGGGCCTTTGACTTTGCTCATGTCAAGATGAGGTTCTCCTCCTGTTCCCAACTTGACTGTAGGGGCGCATAAGGGCATTGTAAGGCCTCTCTCCCCATCCGGTCTAAAAGAACCAGGCCTTTGACTTTGCTCATGTTAGGACGAGGTTCTCCTCCTGTTCCTAACATGGCTGTGGGGGCGCATTAGGACATTGTAGGGCCTCTCCCCCCATCCGGTCTAAAAGAATCAGGCCTTCGACTTTGCTCATGTTAGGACGAGGTTCTCCTCCTATTCCTAACATGGTTGTGGGGGCGCATAAGGGCATTGTAAGGCCTCTCTCCCCATCCGGTCTAAAAGAACCGGGCCTTTGACTTTGCTCATGTTAGGATGAGGTTCTCCTCCTGTTCCTAACATGGCTGTGGGGGCACATCAGGGCGTTGTAGGGCCTCTCCCCCCATCCGATCTTAAAATAATCGAACTTTCATTTTATTTATGTTAGGACGAGGTTCTCCTCCTGTTCCTAATATGACCTTGGGGGCACCTAAGGGTCGTTATATGGGCCTCTCCCCCAATCTGATCTTAAAATAATCGGACTTTCATTTTATTTATGTTAGGACGAGGTTCTCCTCCTGTCCCTAACATGACCTTGTTTTGATTGTTTGAAGGGGTTATCCCCAGTCGTAGCAAGCCCATGTCGAAAGGGAAAGACATGCAAAGTCGAAAGAAATTTTGATTCAAAGCAAAGTCGTTAGTAATACATTTACAGGCTTTTCGAGTCCCATGGTCGTGGAAGGTCTGCTCCTCCTTGAGGTCCTCTGGTGATGGAGTTGATGATCCCGATGGGAGGCCAATCTCCGGGCTGTTCTTCCCTCCTCGACGGCTCAGGCTGCGGCAGGGCCCATGGCCGCTCTTCTCTATCCTCAGACCGGCATCGAATGAACCTATCGAGTCGACCTCGCCAGATGAGCTCCTCGATCTCGTCTCAGAGCTGGATGCATTCCTCCGTGTCGTGGCCGTGGTCACGATGGTAGAAGCAGAACTTGTTGGGATTGCGCTTTCCGGGGTGCGTGCGCATCCTCTCTGGCCTTGGGAGCTGCTCTCTGACTTCCATTAGCACCTGGGTTTTCGACGCATTGAGGGGGGCATAGTTGCAGAACCTTCTTGGAGGAGAGCCCCACCGAGCTCGGTGCTCCGGGCTTCCCTACCTGTGTGCTCGAGGAGGAGTCTGGATGTGCTTGTGCCTGGGAGGAGTTCGAAAACATGGCCGAGCTTCTCTCGGCCCTTTTTCGACTGCGGGCTTACTCGAGTCTCCCGCCTGTCGCTCTCTCGCGGTCTCCTCATCCTTCATCTTGAAGGCTTCTTCCACTCGGGCATACCCTTCGGCCCGAGCCAACAAGTCAGCAAAATCCTTGGGGTACTTCTTCTCCAGAGAGAACAAAAGGTCGTTCTTCTGAAGGCCGTCCTTCAGAGCGGCCATTGCTACCGACTGGTCCAAGTTTTGGACCTCCAGCACGGTGACATTGAAACGGTTGATGTAGGCCCGAATGGACTCCCCCTCCCTTTGCTTGATGTTGATGAGGGACTCCAAGCCCTTCCGGGGATGCCGGCTACTAACGAAATGAGCCACAAACTGGTGGCTCATCTGATCAAAGAAAAAGATGGTACCCGACTTTAGTGTTGAGTACTAGTTTCTCATCGCTTCCTTCAAGGTGGATGGGAAGGCTCGGCATAGAATGGCGTCGGGCGCACCATGAAGCAGCATCATTGTCCGGAAGGCCTCCAGGTGGTCAGCCGGGTCCGAAGTCCCGTCGTAGCTTTCAAACTGGGGGAGCTTGAAGTTCGGCGGGATTGGCTCCTGCATGATCATTTGAGAAAAGGAGGGTCAGTATAAATGTCCTCACCATAAGCGGGCGGAGCGTGGCGGAGTTCTTCGATCCACCGGTTCATCTCCTGAAGTCTCCGATCCAGGAAATCCTCTCGACTACAGGTCTCGAGGGTCTTCTGGCAAGATGGAGGTAAAGATCTTCCGGAGGTGGAATCATGGTCTGACTGAGGGCTTTCCACCCTTGGATTCATCTTTCCAGGAAAGACTGGGCGGCTGGCCCAAGTGGCCCGTCCCACCGTCGGATTTTGCAGTTCTGGCGATGCTCTTTCCGGTCGCATTGATGCCTGCGGCTGCTGCTGCTGTTGCATGGCCTGCACAGCTTCAGTGAGACCCCTGACCTGCTGCACCAGTAGGTCGAATTGCTCCATGCCAACCGCTATTGCCGGAGGAGGGGGTAGAGGCTGGGAGACTGAAGGTGAGGCCGGAGCCTGAGATCTGGCTGCGGAGGTCGTGGATCGTCGTGTGGATGCTTTGCGGGGAGGCATCGGACGAAGATCAAGTGGGGGAAGGAGGAGTGGATGTCGGAGAAGATGACCAGAGGCGTTAAGAACAAGGGTACTGCAAAGACACAACCCTTCCTCTAGCACCAATTCTGTTGGTGCAAAAATCCGTCTGCATCGGAGAAGCTGGAGTCGAGAGAGTCGCGATCGCCGTCGGGACCTGCAAAAGAAGTCTAAACCGGAGGTGGGGTTGCTCCGGCAAGACCCTCCGATGCTCAAGTCAGTTCTCTGCCTCAACAAGAATGGAGTGCTCGAACAAAAATTTTAACAGAGTTTTAGGATAGAAAATAGAGCTTAGAGAATAACATATCTGGGATCCCCCTTTTATAGGCGGAGGGAGCAACAGACTGATAGCGATGTCTATAACCGTTTGGCAGTGGGCTGCCCAGAGTCAGGAGGAGTTTGTTGCGAAGAGTAGTGGAGTGGAATCGTGGCTATCACCGGGACATGCCACGTGGAGTCTGCGCGGGGAGTGGAGCGGCGTCCATTGTCGCGACTTGCCAGAGGATGGAAGAATCGTGCGGTATCCATCGTAGGAAGTGAAGCAGGATCGTGGTCATTATTGCGGTCTGCCAAGGAGTGATGGAGCCGTGCAGAAGCCGTCACAAGAAGTGGAGCAGAGTCGTGGCCGTTACTGCGGCCCGCCAGGGAGTGATGGGGCCGTGCGGAATCCATCACAGGAAGTGGAGCAGAGTCGTGGCCGTTGCTGCAGCCTGCCAGGGGGTCCAGGCCTGTCGACTGAAGTTCGGCTGGAGTATCTGGCGGGGAGAGGTGGTAGCTATCCGTCTGAGAGGAGCTCGGAGTCCGGCTCCCGTAGGAGTCCGGACGAAGTCTTCCTTCAGTCAAAATCGGAGATGAGGTCCGGCTCCCGTGGGAGTCCGGACGGAGTCTTCCCGCAGCTGGAGTCGGAGACGAGATCTGGCTCCCATAGGAGCCCGGGCGAAGTCTACCTGCAATCAAAGTCAGGGGCGAAGTTTGGCTCCCTTAGTAGTCTGGACGAAGTTTACCAGCAGTCAAAGTCGGGGACGAAGCCCGGCTCCCATAGGAGTTCGGGCGGAGTCTTTCCGTAGCCGGAGTCGGAGACGAGATCTGGCTCCCGTAGGAGTCCGGATGGAGTTTTCTTGCGATTGAAGTCAGGGGCGAAGTCTGGCTCCCGTAGGAGTCCGGACGAAGTCTGCTTGCAGTAGAAGCTAGGGACGAAGTCTGGCTCCCGTAGGAGTCCGGACGCAGTTCATTTGCAATTGGCGTCGGGGGCGAAGTCCGGCTCCCGTAGGAGTCCGGATGAAGTCTTCCTGCAGTCGGAGTTGGGGATGAGGTCCGGCTCCCGTAGGAGTCCGGGCGAAGTCTTCCTGCAACCAGAGTTGGGGACGAGGTCCGGCTCCCGTAGGAGTCCGAGCAGAGTCTACCTGCAATTGGAGTTGAGGGTGAAGTCTGGCTCCCGTAAGAGTCCGAACGAAGTCTACCTGCAATTGGAGTCATGGGCGGAGTCCGGCTCCCGTAGGAGTCTGGACGAAGTCTGCCTGCAATTGGAGTCGTCGGCGGAGTCCGGCTCCCGTAGGAGTCCGGATGAAGTCTGCTTGCAATTGGAGTCGTGGGTGGAGTCCGGCTCCCGTAGGAGTCCGGACGAAGTCTGCCTGCAGCCGGAGTCGGGGACGAGGTCTGGCTCCCGTAGGAGTTCGGGCAGAGTCTTCCTGCAATTAGAGTTAGGGGCGAAGTTCAGCTCCCGTAGGAGTCCGGATGAAGTCTACCTGCAATTAGAGTCGTGGGCGGAGTCCGACTCCCGTAGGAGTCCGGACGAAGTCTACCTGCAATTGGAGTCGTGGGCGGAGTTCGGCTCCCGTAGGAGTCCGGACGAAGTCTGCCTGCAATTGGAGTCGTGGGCGGAGTCCGGCTCCCGTAGGAGTCCGGACGAAGTTTGCCTGCAGCTGGAGTCGGGGGCGAGGTTCGGCTCCCGTAGGAGTCCGGGCAAAGTCTTCCTGCAATTGGAGTTAGGGGCGAAGTCCGACTCTCGTAGGAGTCCGGACGAAGTCTACCTGCAATTGGAGTCGTGGGCGGAGTCTGGCTCTCGTAGGAGTCCGGACGAAGCCTGCCTACAATTGGAGTCGTGGGTGGAGTCCGGCTCCCGTAGGAGTCTGGACTAAGTCTGCCTGCAATTGGAGTCGTGGGCGGAGTCCGGTTCCCGTAGGAGTCCGGACGAAGTCTGCCTGCAGCCGGAGTCGGGGACGAGGTCCGGCTCCCGTAGGAGTCCGGGCAGAGTCTTCCTGCAATTGGAGTTAGGGGCGAAGTCCGGCTCTCATAGGAGTCCGGACGAAGTCTCCCTGCAATTGGAGTCGTGGGTGGAGTCCGGCTCTCATAGGAGTCCGGACGAAGCCTGCCTGCAATTTGAGTCGTGGGCGGAGTCCGGCTCCCGTAGGAGTCCGGACAAAGTCTGTCTGCAATTGGAGTCATGGGCGGAGTCCGGCTCCCGTAGGAGTCCGGACGAAGTCTGCCTACAGCCGGAGTCGGGGACGAGATCTGGCTCCCGTAGGAGTTCGGGCAGAGTCTTCCTGCAATTGGAGTCGTGGGCGGAGTCCGGCTCCCGTAGGAGTCCGGACGAAGTCTGCCTGCAGTCGGAGTCGGGGACGAGATCCGGCTCCCGTAGGAGTCCGGACGTCGCGAAGAATCCAGTCGACGCTGGCGGGGTCCTGTCCGTCGGCAAAACTTGGGAGTGTTGCGGAGGCTCGGCCGCCTGGGAGGTTTGAAGAGACGTTGTCGGAGGTCGGAAGTTGGTTGGATCCCCGGAGGGTCACTCCTGTCACGAACTTCGGCTGGAGGGTTATTTTATACCCAACAATTATCTTAGTCTTAATTTAAATAAAATAAAAGTCACAATAAATGAAAGCCCATTTAATTGAAAATTTTCAATATTCTTCTACTTAGGCAACATTGATTGTGATATATTTTGTAAAACCTTTTGAAAAAATAATATTTGAGCTAAGATAATTTTTTCAAAACTTTATAGCTCAATTTAAAAACAAAATTGATCAAGACTATTCCAAAATACCATTCCGTCCAGTAAGACCCTTAACATCGAATCATAACAAAAACAGCATCAACTAATGCGATACAGTTCCATCCATGGTTACAATTATCCATGAATCTTGTTGACATAAACTAGATATGGTATTGCAGTATGCAACAATAGCATTAACTTTATGATCTACTATATGCTATTTCCTTTTGTCCGTCACCAATTTCTCTTCTTTATGCATTAAGAGTATGCTAGAGAAATTCCTTATGGCTTCAAAATAAACCTGAATGTCTTAAATATAACTTTATATTCAGGATAATCTTTATGTGTCACAAGACATACACATAAGCCTATAAACAACAAATGCCCCTGGCTCTGGCTTAAGACTGACACAAGTCTTAAGACTTTATGCAATGACATGTCATAACAAATATGCCAAATATTTCATAATGAAATATATATAAGCCTTTATGACTGAATAATCAATGATGATTATCACAGCAATATAAAATAATCTATATACATCAAATGATGTTCCAACCAAAACAACAAGTAAAGCAAATACAATAGCTCCCACTAACCAAGCCCATCAAATAACTCTACCAACCCCATACTATTAATATGACCCTCAAAAGTATTAGGGTTGAGTCCCTTGGTCAATGGATTAGCCACTATATATGCAGTAGCTATATGCTCTACTTCAATATCATATTTCTTTATTAGCTCTTTTACGGTCAAATACTTTATTTCTATATGTTTAGACCCTGTGATATTTTTATTATTCTTAGAGAATAAAACTGCAGTAATATTATCACATAATATCCGAACTGGTCTAGTAATGGAACTAACCACGGACATCTCAATAATAAGATTACGTAGCCAAACTGCATGTGTAGCAGCCCCAAAGCATGCTACAAACTCAGCCTACATAGTGGAAGAGGTTAATAGTGTCTGTTTGATACTTTTTCAAAAAATTGCACCTCCTACCAATGTAAAAATATACCCAAATATAGATTTTTTATTATTCTTACAACCGACAAAGTCAGAATCTATGTATCTAACAACTTCAAGATTATCAACCTTCCTATAAGTCAATATGTAATCTTTGGTCCCTTCCAAATATCTCAAAACTTTCTTTATAGCAACCCAATGGTCCCATCCAGGGTTAGATAAATATCTTCCCAAAAGACCTACTACAAAGACAATATCTGGTCTAGTGCAAATCTGTGCATATATTACGCTCCTTATCATAATAAAATACAGGACATTTTTCATGGACTCTCTCTCAATGTTATTTTTAGGACATTGTGCCAAACTTAATTTATCACCTTTATGGATTGGCACATTACTCAGATTACAATCATGTATACCAAATCTGTTTAGTATGCGATCAATGTACACCCTTTAAGAGAGACCCAACAAGTTTCAAGACTTGTCCCTATGGATTTCTATGCAAAGAACAAAAGATGCATCTCCAAGATCTTTCATGTCAAATTGTCTAAATAACAACTACTTAACCTCATACAGCACACCTAGATCATTACTGGTAAGCAAAATATCATCCACATAAAGAATGAGAAAGATAAATTTGCTCCCACTTATCTTGAGATATATACATCTATCCACTACTTTTCACAAATCTAAAAGACGTGATTACTTTATCAAATTTCAAATACCACTGACAGAAAGCCTGCTTGAGCCTATAAATAGACCTTTTAAGTCTACACACAAGATAACTTTTGTCATCTTCTTTAGATCCTTCGGACTGAACCATATAGACCTCTTCAGCAAGATCTCTATTTAGGAAAGTAGTTTTAACATCCATTTGATATAGCTTTAAATCATAATGAGCTACTAATGCCATAACCACTCTAAATGCATCCTTAGAGGAAATAGGAAAGTCTTATTGAAATCAATCCATTCTCTTTGAGTGAACCCTTTGGCAACTAATCTGGTTTTAAACCTCTCAACTTTTCCTTTGGAGTCTTTCTTAGTCTTATAAACCCATTTGCAACCAATAGGTTTATAGCCTTTAGGTAGCTCAACAAGCTCCCATACATCATTATGTCTCATAGGTTACATCTCATCCCTCATTGCATCCCACCACATGTCAGATTGAGGACTAGAAATAGCCTCTGTAAAAATCATTGGATCTATAACATGGCCAATATTATAATCATGTTCTCCCAAATATACCACGTAATCAGAAAAGATAGCAGACCTTCTCTCCTTAGTGGATCTTCTAAGTGGAACCAATGAAACTGTATCCTGTGCTTGAGGAACCTCATCAAGTATAATAGACTCCTGTTCCTTCATAGGAGTTATTACAGGTATAGGCTCCATGGAGTCCTGTTGTATGGATAGGAGAATACAAAATGTTCTGCCTTGCATATTCTCATTAGTAGTATTAGAACTATTTTCATCAGCCACATTATATTCTAGAAACTTAGCTGTTTATGAGTCCACAATTCTAGAACCTCCATCTTGACAGTAAAATCTATAACCCTTAGAATGATCAAGGTAACCAATAAAATAACAATGAGTGGATTTAGGATGCAATTTACTCTCATAGGGATTATAGAGATGTACCTTAAAATGACACCCCCACACATGGAGATAATTCAAACTAGGTTTCCATCCAGTCCACAATACAAAAGAAATTTTAGCAATAGGCTTATTGGGGACTCTATTGAGGATATACAAGGCTATTTTGATAGCTCACCCTAAAGATAATCAAGTAAATCAGCCCTACTCTGCATGCTTCTCATCATATCTTTAAGTGTCTTATTTCATCTTTCAGTGATACCATTCTATTCAAGACTACTTAATATGGTAAACTAGGCAATACTACCATAGTTTTCCAAGTATTTGACAAACGGATCCTTAATTTATCCTGCAATCCCATGTTTATCATAATACTTACATCCACGGTCAGATCTAACAATTTTGATAATCTTTTCCAGTTATTTCTCAACTCCAATCTTGAAAATCTTGAATTTATTAAGAACTTCAGATTTTTTTTTTTAATTATGAACAAATAGCCATATCAGAAAAACTCATCAATAGATATTATAAAATATTTATTGTTACAAATTATGGGTGTATAGAGACCACTAATATCAATATGAATAACCTGTAAAAGATCATTACTTCAAATTGAACCCTCTCGCTTAATCTTGTCCATTTTGCCCCTACAACAGTCAACACATGTTTCTAGATCATCAAAGTCAAGAGTAGGTAGGATGTCATTCTTTATTAATCTTTCTATTCTTTCTCTAGAAATGTAGCCTCATCTTTTATGCCAAAACATGGAAGACTTTTCTTTAATTAGGGATCTTTTGGCGATAATTTTTTCAACATTATATGAGGTGGCATAAATATTAATCGGAGTCAAACATAATATATATAACCTATATGACAAAGAACAATGGCCAACAACAATTGAGTTAAAAAATAAAGTAATATCTCCATTCTGAAACTCAAAAGCGTAATCTTCCTTGTCCAAAGTAGAAATAGAAATTAAATTCTATCTAAAAGATGGTACATAGAAAGTGTTTCTTAATGTAAGTTTAAAATCAGAATCCAAATTTAAACAAACTACTCCTATGAATTCTACGTCCATCTCTTCATTATTGCCAACCGTGAGTTTGCACTCTTCTTTATTTGGCTTCCTCCTACTTATGAATCCCTGCAATATATAAGCAATATGATTAGTTGCTCTACTATCAAGCTACCAAGAACCAGATGGGGCTATAGCTAAATTGGATTCATGCAAGACAAGAGTCAAAGAGTTATCTTTATTCTTATGCTTTTCTAATCAAGTTTTGTATTTGAGGCAATTTGCTTTAAAGTGACCTTTCTTCTCACAAAAGTGACACCTATCTTTCTTGAACCCAAATTTAGTAACATCCCGAGCATTGGTCTAGCCAACTTGATTGTTTTGAACATTTTTAGGAGCAGAAGATTTAGATTTCTTACCCTTCTTTTTGCCTTTAGACTTGGACACAAAGAAAGCAGCCTATGATTTCTCACTTTTCAATTTTTTTTCTTCAGCAACACATTTGGTAATCAAGTCATTGACATCCCAAGCTTCATCCTAAGAATTGTAGGTGGTTACAAGTAAACCAAAATCATCAGGAAAGGTGTTCAATGCTTAATGAACAATACAAGCATCTGGAAGAGAAATATTCAGGGCTTTCAATTTAGTCTGATAATGGACCATCTTGATGATGTACTTTCTAACCCCTCAAACTCCATCATACATCATGGAGTAGGGTTCCCTCATAAGTGTATCAATATCAGTATTTGATGAGACTTTATACCTTTGGGACACAGCCGTCAAGAGTTCTTTAGCCACAGTAGTGCTAGGAAGACCACTTAACAGGTGTTCAAGAATCAACCTCTTCATTATCAAATAGCACATACAATTTGACTTCCACCAAGTCGCATAGACTTATTTCTCAACATTACTACTGCTAGTAGTGATGTTAGCAAGCTTATATACGGTCATTGCCAAATCCACATCTATCATCTCAATAGCAAATTCCATATCTTGCTTTCATTTTTTGAAATTAGAACCAGCCAACATTTCAATGATAACCATATTGTTGTTGATAGAAAAGATAACTGAAAAAATAGATAAAAAAATACAACATAATTAGCAAACTACAGGATAATATGAATGCATAAAGCCATATCAAAAGCATTATAATTGAGAGTTCAGACACATCATCATGCAATACTTTTGGGTAGAATACATGATAAGCAATTCTAGACTCTCCATATAGAGACAGTTCAAAAATTTATTCTAATCATTACAAATCTACCATCTTTGGTGAATAGATTACTCAGACTAGTCAGTTTCCAATCATATGTCTCATGTATCATCTCTAAACCTTATCTTTGGACAGAATAACTTTGTATTTAGTCTGGGACATTCCTAACCATGCAAGATCGAAATCCTATAAATCAAGTGAACAGGCCACTTTGGTGACTACAGTGTAATTAATTAATTCATAGAACTCTCTCACACATAGGATATATTTTATATTATCCGCTCAAAAGAACTTTAGTGGTGTAATTTAATCCTTAAGGACATGGAACTATAGTGTCACTAAATCACACCCTCAACATGTAACATATCGCTTGATGAGATATAAATAAAATATCTCTTATTAATGTTACAATGTAATTTTGCTAAATGCATTACAATCTAACTTTATGAGAGAAAATAATATTAAATCTTTCTTTAATGTGATACCAATGTTGCAAAATGCATCAAAGTTAAAAACTTTATGAGATATGAAAGCATTAACACCTCTCTAATATCACATAAAATCATGCAATTGCATTAAAATTACTTTATGAGATATATAGGCAGTTTATATCTCTTTTAATTGTAAATTGCATGAAAATAATAATAATAATAACAATAATAATAATAATAATAATAACAGCTCAATTATGGCTTTAAACAAGGTTTTGGGGGGCAAATATTAAAGTATGGGGTCAATATTGAAATTTACAAACTTTAATTTGGCCCCAAGTTATTCAATTTAGTCCCTAAATTAAAAATTTTATAAATAGGGACTTAATTGAGCATTTTTCCAAAAATGGGATCAATTTAAAAAAAAATTATAAATGAGGTCAAAAATTTAAATAATTAATTTTGATTTTGGCCTCAGAAATTTTTCAAAAATTATAATTCAACTTCACAACATTTAAAAATTACAAATCAACCCCCAATTTTTTTTTTCAAATTATAAATAGACCCCCATCTTCTTCCTCTAGCAGCAGTGGCAGCTTTAGCCATGGCTTCCTCATGTCTGCCATGGATTCCGATCATGTGACTATTTTTTTGTCGAAAAATTTGGATTTTTACTCCCAAGTTCCAGCGACCTCAAACTAACCATAAAATGCTGGCAATAGTGTTGGAAAATAGCCCAAAATCTAGAAATTTTTTTCTCAATTTGAATGAAAATTACATAAAAACATATCAATCCAAAGTTAGGGTTTCAAAACATGAAAAAACAAAGAGCATGCTATTTCTCCTTCGATTTTCATCCAAAATCAGTAATTCACGAGTCAAAAAAAAACTTGTAATAATATGGGTAATCATGGTATAACATTGATTTTGTGGATTTCTAATGGATTCAAGGTAAAGAAATTATCCAAATCTTGAATCAAACATTAATTCCAAATTTTTTTAATAAAAATATAGAATTAAAGAATTTGAAAATTCACAAAAAACTCTTTACAGGTTCTAAGATCATGTAACCAATGCTCTGATATTAATTATAGAAAAAATATTTAATCTATAACCTTCAATCCATCTTGAGATCATACAGGAGAGTTTAGAACATCATATAAAATAGAAAACAAAGTTGTTGGACAAACCTAATTTCGCATCCATGTTACCCATATTCAGAAGCCTTGCAGAATTGAGATCGAATGGTCACTTGCAGTAGATTCTTCTCCCAGATTTGGAGAGAGCACTCTTCAATGGGAGAGGGTAACCGTATGCTCTTATTTTTTGTGGTTCCAAACTAAAGAGAAATCTAGCACTCTTCTTTATATACTAAACTCATTAGGTCTCCCATATATAACCTAATGGGCTTGTATGGCCTACACTAATTAAAGCCCATATCAAATTTCATATGGAATAATAGCCCATTTAATTAGATCAAATTAAGTGGGCCACTTTATGTCTCACTTAACCAATATTATCTTAGTATTAATTTAAATAAAATAAAAGTCACAACAAATGGATGCCCATGTAATAGAAAAATTCCAACAATAATTTTTTGGTGTTTTCAGCTGATAACCCTCATTAGACAAGTGCCATGCTATGCAGATGTTATGTCTGTCATTGTGGATAGAAAATTTTTTTCTCAGTTAAAGCCAACGCATAGGAAAGCTGGGTCCAATCCGATCTTGATGCTAGCCAACCCAAGGTACTTGAGCTGACCTTATCCAATATAACAGATTGATCTTCAAACCCCACACAGATCTTCAAGTCCCGTGACTATCGAAAATAGCTAAGGATGAGCGGATAAGAAATAAATAACAAATATATCTCTCCAGAAAGATAAAAGACAACAAATGTATCTCGCTAGATAAGGCTGGAGATAATGAGCATATCTCACTTAATAAGACAAGACTAACCATCGATTCTCTTACCTCCTCATGGCTCTTCAACTTTGATCGATAAATAGAGGCCTACAAGAGACCCCTAAGGTATGAAATCACTTCTCTCCTAAAATGCTCACTGATGCATGTGTTGCCGTTAGTGCGCACCAAGTAATAATTTTTCAAATTAGCTAAATGGCAAGAGTCGGATCGAATTCACGGAGATTATAGGCTAAGTTACATCAATTTAATTTTAAATAAAAATAATTTTTATGTTAAGTAAATTTTAAGAAAAAAAAATTCAGTAATTAAAGTAAAGAAGGCTTATTTAGATCTAGCAATTAAAATGAAAGAAAACTAGTATGAATTAACTATTAAAAGATCAAGAAATAATTAAAGGGGTTCTAAGGTTTTCGAATTCATCTTCAAGCATGGTTATGGTAATTTCTTTTAATGTAAGAAAAATATCTTTTTAATTATTTTAGGACTTTGGTTACGAGTGTAATCTATTTTTCTTGAGCATGGATCGTATCATCTTGATCACGATGCATCTTTATAGAATCATAGACTATTCATGTCTAAATCTTAAAAAAAATCTAAAAATAAATATTATGAATTACTCTTCAATACAGACTATTTGCTTGAGTACGAATCGTATCTCTCGATCACGATCCATCTCAATAATCATAATCTATTTAGAGATCACAATTTATATTCAAGCATATCAAAACTCAAACATATCTCATGTATAACAAAAATAAAATTCAATTAGATTATGAGCAAGAGAAAGTTATAAGATATTTATTATATAAAAGAAAATTACTACAAAAATAAGAAAAGAAGATTATCCAAGATATCTTCTACTCCCCCCCCAGAACTTCAGTCTTTAGCCGCACATGGATGAAGACTTCCCTATCATTGCTTCTTGGCATGGAGACTTGATTGGAAGAGAGAGAATTTGTGGAGGCTTAGGGCTAGATGAGAGGAGAGGAGGCTAGATGGAGATGGATGGAAGGAAAATTAGATCATTTTCTAGGTGGAGGCCTTGGGTCTTTTTTATAGGTGCTAAGAGGTAGGAGGATTTATTGGTTAAACAATGTGGGACTAAGAATTAGAGATGGGAACAAGGATGGCTAGGGTTTTTAACTGAAGATGTGAGGCACCTAAATGAATGGAAGGTTGGAATTTAATTAAGAGATCAAAGGGCATGGGATATTGGCATGTAAGGAAGAAGGAGAGGTGCTAATTTGTTTTTAGCATGAAAGAAAAAGAAGTTGGGTGCATGTGATTGGTTTTTGTGTGAGAGAAAAGAGAGGCATGGAGTGTTTGGAATGTTTAGGACTCTTAGGTGGCACTTAAAAGAGGGAAGAGGGAGCGTGAATTGTTTTGGACGGTGGAGGTTGTTATGGCATGTAAGAATTAAAGAATATGACGTTAAAAAGGGAAGGAAGGGAGGAGGCATTGGGATATGGCGTGAGGAAGAGTTTGGAAGGAATGGGTTTTGTAAAGAATTGTGGACGGATGAAAGGGGGCACAAGGCGTTAGGAGGGTCCTTCTCTTAGTAGAATTCTTGGGCGCTAATCCTTTCTTTCCTTCTTTTCTCCATGCTAAAAAGTTTGGAGAGTTAGGGATTGTGAGTTGGCATGGAGGAGAGTTGATTTGGAAACTTGGGGGATGCATAATGTGGTGTGGAGTCCTCTCTTGGGTCTTCACACAAGATCGTGCTCCTCTTCCTTATTCCATGCAATATTCCATGCTAAATGATGGTTGGGGTGGCACACGAGAGGACTTAGATGAGGTGGCTTCATTTCTTCTAGTATTTTAGATGATGTGCTCTCCTTGATAGCCCTTAGGTTGCATTTGGTAGGTAGCAATCTGTCTAGATTGCTGGCAATTTAAAGTGAGCCCATCGGATTACTGTGTTTAATATGCTTTTTGGATGGCAATCTAGATTTTTTTGACAATCCAAATTATTTCTTAGAAGATAATCTAGATTGTCTTAGGGAGAGATGGCTATCCAGATTATCACTTGTTTGGCAATATTGCAAAAAGAAATTTTGGACAAAATTATTCTTAAAAAAAATCATACAAAATCCATCCCTCCACCCCCTCCCCCGATGGCTCTCACCCTCCCCTTATTATATATAATAATATGATATAACATATTATAATAAATATACTATTATTATATTATTATTATATTTTTATAATAACTATATTATATTATAATAATATAATATATGATAATATATTATAATATATATTATATAAATTCTATTATATATAATAATAAATTATATTATATTGTTATATTATATTATATTATTACATTAATATATTATATTATTATAATAGTATATTATTATATATTATTATGTTATTATTATAATATATTATAATAGTATATATTATATTATATTAATATCTTATATTAATATAATATAATATATAATATAATATTATTATATATTATAATACAATATATTATATTATATTATAATAATTTATTATTATATTATCATATAATATTAAATTAATATATTTTAATATATATTATATAAATATTATTTTATATAATAATATATTAATTATGTTATATTATTATATTTTTATTATAATATATTATAATAATATATATTATATTATATTATAATAATTTATTATTATATTAACATATATTATTATATATTATATTAATATATTATAATATATTAAAATATTAATATTATAATATATAATATAATATTATTATATATAATAATATATAATAATATATTATATTATTAAAATAATAAGATAATATAATATTATATTATATATAATGATATTTATATAATTATTATAATATAATATAATATATTTTAATATATATATTGTAATAGTTTATTATGATATCATCATATAATATTATAATATATTATATTAAAATATATTATATTATATTATAATAATTATATAAATATTATTATATATAATAATATATTATATTATATTATTATTATAAGGTTAAGAAGATTTTTTAGAAATTTAATTTATATTATCGATAATTTGATTATCATGCCAAACATGTCAATCAAAATTTTTAATAATTTTACTGCAATGTTACTTACATGTACTAAACATAGTAATCAACGTTACTGATAATTTAATGATGGCAATCTATCTTGAAGGCAATCTAGATTATCTTTCAAAATTGCCTGACAATGCATCAAATGCAACCTCAAATCTTTGGAGATTGCTTGTTAGCTATTGATTATGACTAATCCTTGAATTGCTTGCTCTTAGCCCATTAGATGTCTGATTTTTACTTTGGATTTGAGTCTATTTGAGCCTGGATTAACTTGCATGAGCCCAATCTGCCAATTGCTTGCAAAAGAGACTAAAAAGCATCAAATTCTCAATAATAATGATTAATTAATAACAAATCAGATACTTCTAGCATTCTAATTTATATATTTATCACATCCTTCAACTTAAGTTTTACTCATCCTTGAGTAAAAGATAAAATTAGAAGTATATGCTGACTAGTTTAGATGTAAAAGTTTCTTCAAGCAATTTGAAAATTAACCGATACCTGATCAGAAAATTAATGAAATACATCATCGAATTATTAATTCAATCTTAAGTAGTAATTAAATAGAGAATATAAAATTTTAGAGATTTTTTTTGACCAACTCTCCACTTTATTCTTTAAATCCTCTAACTTTAATATGGGTTGAAGTTTGAGTAGTTTTTTTTTTGAAAGCTAGTGCAATGTCTTAACTCATTAAGCTTTCTATCAACCCTTATAGCAAGTCTTAGACCAATAACTCCAAAATCAGCTGGTTTTAGGGCATTAGATATAGAACATCCCTCAAACTTACTAACTCAAGTCAAACAGACTCCGAGTCAAGACTGACTGTATGATAAATTTTCTTCATATTTTTATTTTTTGATGCGAGACTCATCGGTTGCTTAGACGGAAAGGTTCGATTACTCAATGAGATAATGTTAAAAATCTATCTTTATTTAATTATATTTTTTACATATATTGATATTTTTCATTCATACTTATACAGAGTAGATTTTTATTGATATAGATTGGAAGAAGGCTTTAGAATCACTCAAAAATTTATTTCTATTCTAGACTTAATTATTTATTGGGTTTTTTTAATAATTGGATCCTTAATATTTCAAAAATTCTTTAGACTATTAATCAATCATTGATTAAATTACTTGGTTAACTACAATCAAGACAAAATTAGGTACATAAGACTATTTGTTACTATACTTGAAGACTTAATTAACTTACTTATCCTTCCCTCTAACTTAATCAACATTATCCTCAATGGAGGAGAGAAAATAATAGATTAGAGGGGTAGATAAAAGGAGTTCACTTGAGCTTGGTTCATTTTTGGCTCTTCCTGAGCCTTAAAGATATCAGATGTGGGTCTCCCCCCAACTTGACTTCGATAATCCTTCCTAGAGTTGGGTTCCTAAATAAACTAAAAAGAAATCAAAGTAAAATGTAAAGATCTGGGTTGCCTTCCAGGAGTGCTAAGTTTAAAGTCTTCAATCAGACTAAATTCTGAAAGTAGATCAATCAGATTAGGTAGGTTCATAGAGAACCATGGCTTCTTCATTAATTTCGATGGGTAGTTCTAAGAATGGTTTCAATTGTTGTCTATTAACTTTAAAAGGAGCACCATTCCTTGGGTTTTCAATTTCTATGGCCCCATGTGAGAAGGCTTCCTTGACTATATACGATCCGATCCATCTAGATCTTAGTTTCCCTAGCTAAAATTGTAGCCTAGAATTATATAGGAGAACTTTTTGACCACGTGTAAAAGATTTTCTATTAATTGCTTGGTCATGGAAAGCTTTAATTCGTTCCTTATAAATTTTTGCATTCTCGTAGGCTTCATTCCTAATCTCCTGAAGTTCATTTATTTGTAATTTTGTCTAGCCTCTGGCCATCTCCAAGTTGATGTTCAATTATTTTATGGCCCACATCACGTTATGTTCCAGTTCTACTAGCAAGTGACATACCTTACCAAACACAAGCCTACACAGAGACATTCCAAAGTTGGTCTTGAAAGCTATGTGATATGCTCATAGTGCATCTTTTAACTTCAATGACCAATCTTTCTTGTTGGTGCTTACAGTCTTCTCTAGGATCAGCTTGATTTGATGGTTAGAAACCTCAACTTGCCCACTTGTCTGCAGGTGATAGGGTGTGGCCAGCTTGTGGGTGATGTTATACTTCTTCATCAATGATGCGAAGAATTGCTTGCAGAAATGTATTCCACGATCACTAATGATAGCTCTTGGGGTACCAAATGGGGAGAGGATGTTTTCTTTAAGAAATTTGACAACCATCCTACTGTCATTGGTCTTGCATGGCATGGCTTCTACTCATTTGGTTACATAGTCTATAGCTACTAAAATGTACTCATTTCCAAAAAAATTTAGAAACGGTCCCATAAAGTCTATTCCTCATACATCAAAAATTTCCATAATTAAAATTGGATTCATAGGTATCATATTTTTCTTAGTCATCTGATCTATTTGTTGGCACCTAATACAACTTTTACAGTATTCATGGGCATCTCTAAATAGGTTAGGCCAATAGAATCTACATTGGAGTACTTTTGCTGCTTCCTTTTTAGCCCCAAAATAACCACCACAAGCTTGGTTGTGGCAAAAGGACAAAATGCTCCTAACTTCTTGATGAGGGATGCAACCTTTTATGATTTGGTCAGGATATTGTTTAAATAGATATGGATCATCCCAAATGAAGTACTTCACTTAGAAGAAAAATTTATTCTTATCCTGAGTGGTCCAGTGCATGGAAATTTTGCTGGTGGTAAGATAATTAACTATGTCAGCGTACCACGGCTCTGTGGTTACTGACATAAGTTGTTCATCAGAAAAGAACTTGTTGACTGAAATTTTCTTAGTTGGTGCGACTACTAGACGAGATAGGTGATCAGCCACCACATTTTCAGTACCTTTCTTATCCCTGATCTCTCGATTGAATTCTTGTAAAAGCAAGATCCATTGGATTAAGCATGCCTTGGCATCTTTCTTAGAAAGAAGATTCCTAATGACCGAGTGATCAGTGTAGATAATCACATAAGACCCTGCTAAATAGGACTTAAATTTTTCTAATGCAAATATCATAGCTAAAAATTCTTTCTCGATGGTTAAGTAGTTAAGCTGTGCCTCATTTAAGATCCTACTAGCATAGTAGATCACTCGAGGTAGTTTATCGATCTTTTGACCTAGGACAGCTCCTATGGTATGATCGGATGTGTCGCATATGAGCTCAAAAGGTTGAGTCCATATAGGTGGATGAATAGTCAGGGTCAAAGTTAATTCCTTTAAATTTTCAAAGGGCTCGAGACATTCAGGTGTGAAGTCAAACTTGATGTCCTTGGCTAATAAGTTAGTCAATGGTCGAGCCACTTTACTGAAATTCTTGATAAATCTCCTATAAAAGCCAGTGTATCCAAGGAATGAGTGAATTTTCATGATCAATTTTGGTGGTGGAAGATTTGCAAATAAATCCACCTTGGCTTTATCTACTTCGATGCCCCTCTTTGAAACCACATGGCCAAGGACTATGCCTAACCATGAATTGATATTTTTTCCAATTCAAAACTAGATGCTTCTCCTTACATCTCTGTAAGACTAGTCTAAGGTGATGCAGGCATTTGGTGAATGTGGATCTAAAGATGAAAAAATCATCCATGAAAATTTCAAGGAACTATTCAACCATATCCAAAAAAATGCTTGTCATGCACCTTTGAAAAGTAGCTGGTGTATTACATAACCCAAAGGACATGCGTCTGTAGGCAAAGGTTCCAAATGGATGGGTAAAGATAGTCTTTTCTTGATCATTAGGGACTATAGGAATCTGGTTGTAGCTAGAGTATCCATCCAAAAAACATAAAAGTCATGCATGAGTAATCGTTCTAACATTTGATCTATGGAGGGCAGAGAAAAATGATCCTTTCGGATAGCCGCATTTAATTTTCTATAATCGATGCAGACCCTTCATCAAGTTTGAACTCTAGTTGGAACTAGTTCATTGTTATCATTTTGGACTATAGTAACTCCTGACTTCTTGGATACCACTTGTACTAGGCTTACCCTTGAACTGTCTGAGATTGGATATATTATTCCATTGTCAAAAAGTTTTATTATTTCCTTCTTTACGACCTCTTTTATGGCTGGGTTGAGTCTTCTTTGGGGATCTCTTGTGGGCTTAGCTTCCTCTCCTAAGTAAATTCTATGTTGAACAATTGAGGGGCTGATCGTCTTTATATCAGCCACGATCCAACCTAATGCTTCCTAATTTTCTCTAAAGATGATCAATAATTCTCCCTCTTGCTTGGGGTCTAGGTCCTTTGAAATGATTACTGGCAGGATTTCTAAAGGATCTAGGTATGCATATTTAAGGTGCTTGGGGAGTGATTTTAGTTCTAACTTGGGTGCTTCCTCTATTGATGGTCTGGACAATAGTTCAACTGGAGGCTCCCATCTTGATTTCATACTAACTATGGCTACATCATTGACCTCTTCACATTCTTAGTTCATCCAAAGTTCGACATCAAACTCTTCATCACTGAGGTCAATAGGCTCGTAAACATTATCCTGAATTCAGTTTAGGTCACTCATTTGGTTTGTTTCAGATAGATTGAAAATGTTCAAATCTATAGACATATTGCCAAAGAAGAGTTTCATTAGTCCATTTTGGCTGTTGATTTGAGCATTGGCTGTGGTAAAAAATGGTCTACCTAGTATGATCGGGATGTGACCATTTGGATTTGTTACATGTTCAATTTCTAGAATTACGAAATCTATCAGATAAATAAAATCACTGACCTTAATCAACATATCCTCTACTATTCCCCTTAAGACTTTTAATGACCGATCTGCTAATTGTAGGATCATTCCTATGGGCTATAGTTCTCCCAACCCTAATTGCCCATATACTGAATATGGCAAAATGTTGACACTCGCCCCTAGTCTTATAGAGCCTTATCGATGAGGATTTTTCCTACAATGCATGAAATGATGGGAGACCATGGATCTTTGTACTTCACTAACACATGGTTTGATAGGTATGAACTCACACTAGCTATCAGGAAGGCTCTTTTAAGTATATTGATGGTCTTCTTCTTGGTACATAAGTCCTTAAAGAATTTAGCATACATCAGAACTTGTTGGATCATATCTAGTAAAGAAATGTTTCACCTTAACTTACTTGAAGGCCTCCAAGATCTTGTCTAATTGGGCTGAGTTTTGGTTAGACCTAAGTCTGTTAGGGAAGGGTGCTACAACCTTTAGAGTTAGTTCATCAAATTCTAGTGAGGGCTCTACTGGCAAGTTGGATACTACATCAGGTTTTGATGTCTTAGGTTCTTTAGGCTGGCCTTGGTTAGACAGTGGTCAAATAGTGGATCTTTTCTATTTCTTATTCTGCTTTAGATGTGCCCACATGGTTATTTATTTGTCTCTCAGATCTCAATGTATGGATAGCATTTAATTGGTTGATCTGGACTCTTTGTTGTGATCTTTGATTATTTTGGATCCTGGGGTTAGCCTTGGGCTGACTTGGCAATCTACCCTTTTCTCTCTCACTGATAGTAGTAGCTAATTGACCTAATTGCATTTCTAAATAAGCTATTACTTATGTATTTGCTGTTACTAATTGGCTAGTGGTTTGCATCAAATTATTAAGGGTAGTTGCACTATCAGAAGTTGATTTTACCAAGACTTCTAACCCTCTTTCCAATATACTAAGCCTTTGGTCATTACTAAAGCCTAGTGGATTATTTAGTGATTGAGTGGGCCTTGGGTGGGATTGATTGAGGGCAGGTCGACTTGAGTTTGACCCTTGTGATCAAAAAAAATTGGGGTGGTTCCTCCATCCTGAGTTGTATGTTGGTGTGTAAGGATCGTTTATCGGTCTCTAGTATGCTGCATTGACTTGTTCAAACCCATTTTCAGTTGAGCTCCTTAGTAAGGGGCACTCCTCCAAGACATGATCAGATGCGTTGCATCCATTATACATGGGTACAGATACTTGGTTTGCTTGGGGTTGTTCTTGAAGCTCTAGGGCCTCAATTCTTTAGGTCAAGGTTGCAATTCTAAACTCTGCAGCTAGGGATGTTAGAACTTGGTATATACCACCTCTTGTTGGCGTAGGTTCCTTATGAAGAAAAACTAAGCAATTTTATGTATGCAATTTAAAAAAAATTTACAGCAAAATATGATAGATTAAATGGTTTAATCTTCATTATATGTATAAGATCTAATCTAAACTACCTTACCAAGATCTATGATATGATTGATATGTAATTAAATCTGAAAAATATAAAAAATTGCATCGATCATATTAATGTTTTAGATTAGATCTAACTATTAAATCTAATCAACCTGATTTAACGAGTTTAGAACTCATTACCAGAGCAGGGATTGCTGATCTCCATAATCGAATCACGTGGATCATAACTTTTTCAGGTTGCTTGCAGCCACACAAGATGTCTAGCCTCTATGGTCATCCACACGAAGATCGGTTGCTGATCAATCTCCTCAGGAGTGCTAGCTCGTGAAGATCTTTGATAGCTGATTTGTTCTTCTTCTTTGAATCTCTTAGACACTCTAGAGAGGGAGAAGAACTTGAGAAGGAGGAGAGGTTAAAGGAAACTATTTTTTTCTTCTCTTGAAATCACTCAAGCTCTCTTAGGCATCCAACTATTAGATCCCTTTTATAGGTGGGCTAGGCATTAGGGTTAAGAGGAGGCACCAACACCCTTCATGCCACACAATATGGGGCATCCCATATTTTTTGCCAAAAATGTGTGATGGCATGAGAAAGAAATTAAAATCTTTCTCATGCCAACCCACATCTCAACGTGAATAGGGAGGGAGTTTTTGGCACCACCAAAATATTCCCATGAATCAAATTCAAATAAGAAATGAGATAAGGTTCATGACTCATCATAATTACGACCCCACCTTTCTCTGCACCCTCCTTTCTTATGCCACAAATTCATTATGCAAAACTCTTTTTGCGTGCAAAGAATGGCATGCGTTCTAAGGCATGTGCAAGGGAGAGAATCTTAGATAGCTGGGACTCTTAGTTTTCTAATTTTAGCTCAATCCAAATCTGATTTAGTTTGGACTTAATGAAAGGAAGAAACCTAATCTAATTAGGAATACAATCTTCTCAATAAATTTCTAATCTAATTTAGAAATTAACTGAATGTGAGTCCTGATCAAATCAAGAACAAGTCTCCCTTGCAATTAGGTTTGATCTAATCAAACCCAATCCAAGTCAAACTGAATCCAATTCAATTAGACTTGATCTAAACCTCATCGTTTAATCAAATTAAGTCAATTAGCAATCTAATAACTAATAAATTCTCTATTAACAGTAGAGTCCCAATCTAGTGGGACTCTCCTCTAGAGTCCCAATCCAGTGGGACTCTTTACTAGAGTCTCAATCTAGTAGGACTCTTCATCAGATCAGATCAAAACTTCTAATGTATGTGATCCCATAGGTTCGAATCTAAGCTGGTAGTATAGAAATAAATTTCTATACTAATTGATGTAACCATCTAGCAATGGGATCTGAATTCTGGATAAGCTGAATGATTACAAAGCAACATTCAAGAACCTACTGGCATATGGTTATCGTATAATTCATCTCTCTGATTAAGATTTTACTAAATTGAAATACACTGATGCATTAACTCCTACAAATTTGGAGAGGTCAATTCTATCTTGACTCATATACCGACTTGACAAGTACTTGACTGCACCTATAAATCTTCTATCACTAAATTAAAAATTCAGGTAATCCAATACTAAAGTACAGTGAGTTGCTTGCAAGTCATCATGGTAATCTCAGATCGGAGGGATACTTATATCCATACCCTTCGTGAGCTACTCTTGATAGTAGAGTGCTCCGTAATTGATCATGTTTGGTGCGAATATACTCCTACATTCCGGTGTCTCCACACTCTTTGGTTAAGAGGACAACCAACACATATGGTATACAATGATCTACACTTAATATCACTATCATTCTATTAATAGTATATCATTTGGTCACAAATACATTTAAGGACTAAATGATAAATCCTTCTTTATCGATAAAATATAATCCTAAAAACTTCATCACAATACAGGAGTTCTAAGAAAATAGACAAAATATGATGAAAAAAAGCTAAATAATATTTATTAATAAAATTTATATATAATGTACAAATATGAGTACAACCATCAAAAGACTGATGATTATTTTTGGATACAATTTTTAACAACTCCTACTTAGACTAAAGTCAATCGGTATAGTATCGTATATCCATCTTCGACTTATGATCATCGAACTCCTTGACTTCGAGAGCTTTAGTAAATGGATTGGTCAGATTCTCTTTTCCATCGATCTTCTGAAGGTTGATGTCATCTTGATCCACAATCTCCTGGAAAGGTGGTAGCCGCATAGAATATGCTTGATACACTGATGGAACTTCAGCTCTTTGGGTTGAGCAATGGCTCTAGTACTATCACAGTACAACAAGATAGGACCATCAATAGAGGGTGCCACTTCAAGCTTGTCGATGAACTTTTACAGCTATACATCTTTCTTTGCAGCAGCAGATACCGTGATATACTTTACCTCACAGATAGAGTCGGCCATGGTGTACTGCTTGAAATTTTTTTAGCAGATTGCTCTATCATTTAGGATAAAAATATATTCCAACACGCTCTTGCTATCATCATGATCTAACTAAAAATTAGAGTCTGTGAATCTCATTAGTTTCAAGTCAAATTCCTCATAAACAAGCCATTGATCCTTAGTATTTCTCAAATACTTAAGGATGATCTTTCTGACCTTCTAGTGATTTTTTTTGGATCAGACTGATATTTGCTCACTACCCCTAGTGAGTATGCCATGTCTGATCTTATACATGTCTTGGCATACATAATGAAACCCACTACTGAAGCATATGAAATTCTATTCATACGTTTTCTCTCTTGAGAAGTTATCGGACAGTCCCTCTTCGAGAGAAAAATTTCATGGCCTATCGGAAGATAGTCTTTCTTGAAATTTTTTATGCTGAACCCCTTCAGCATAGTATCTATATACGTGGATTGAAATAATTCAAGTAATTTTTTCGATCTATCTCTATAGATCTTCATCTCAAGGATGTAGGATGCTTCTTCCAGATCTTTCATAGAGAACTGAGACGATAATCAAATCTTTATTGCTTGTAATGTAGGGACGTCATCCTCGATTAAAAGAATATCATCCATATACAGAACAAGAGATACAACCACAGAGTTATTAATCTATTTGTAAATGTAGGATTCTTCTTTATTCCTAATGAAGCCATATGTTCTGATCATCCTATTAAAATGCATATTCCAAGTTCGAGATGCCTGTTTCTTCCATAGATGGATCTTTGAAGCTTGCACACCTTAGACTCATCTATAGATATGGATCCATAATGCTGCTGATAATTTTTGGTAACTAGATGGACTTTATAAATCTCCATCTTTTCATCTACACTCTTTTTTCTTTTGAAGATCCACTTACATCCTATGGGTTTAATCCCTTTAGGTGGGTCAACTAATGTTCACACATCATTGACTTTCATGGACTCTATTTCGGACTTTATAGTTTCAAGCCATTTATCAGAGTCGGACCTTTACATTGCATCTATATAGATGATCGGATCCTCATTATTCTCATCGAGTTCAATAGGATCGTCATTTCGGATCAAGAAATTAGATTATCTATTTGGTTGATGCGATACTCTATCGGATCTTCTTAATGGTGCCTCTATAATAGGATTTGATACCATTAAATCCGATTCTGTGGGTTCACTAAATTTTATCGATTCTACCTATTGAACTTCATCAAATTCAACTTTAGAGGCATTAATTCCTTTCTCAAAGAATTTTTTTTCTAAAAAGATTATCCTAAGGCTGAAAATATCTTTTGTTCATCAGTAAGATAGAAATAATATCTCTTAATTTCTTTCAGATACCCTATGAAAATATACTTGTTAGATCTAGTTTCGAGTTTGACCATTTTTAAATGTTTGACATAAGTCGGACATCCCCAAACTCCTAGGTGAGAGAGCACTGGCTTATGCCCCATCCATATTTCATGCGGTGTTTTACTCATAGATTTATTCAAAATCCTGTTAAGTACATAACAAGCTGACTCGAGTGCATATTCCCAAAAGAAGATTGACAGACTAAAAAAATCCATCATGGATCGAACCATGTCCAACAGGATTTGATTTCTTCTTTCCGACACACCATTATGCTGTGGCATTCTTGGAGGTGTCTATTATGAGAGAATCTCATTCTCTTTTAGATATGTCAGAAATTTACTAGAAAGATATTCACCTTCTCGATCAGATCGAAGAGTTTTTATACTCTTCTTAGTTTGTTTCTCTACCTCATTATAGAATTGTTTGAATATTTCAAATAATTCAGATATGTGTTTCATCAAACAGACATATCCATACCTAGACAGGTCGTTTGTGAATGTCATGAAATAGTGATACCCTCCTCTGGCACTATTGCTCATGGATCTACATACATCAGTATGTACAAGACCTAAAACATCACTAGCTCATCCACCTTTTCTAGTAAAAGGAGACTTGATCATCTTTCCAAGTAAACAAGACTTACAGATAGGCAATGATCATAATCATTATCTTCAAGGATACCCTCTTAAGCTAATATGTTCATCCAATTCTTATTAATATGACCTAGCCTACAATGCCAAAGGTAGGCATCCATGACATCATCTATTCTAGAATGTTTATTTGATATGTACATTACACTAGACCGTGATACAATATAAATATCATTGTGCAGTTGTCCATGCATCATGGTAACACCATTCAAAATAATATCGCAAAAGTTTTTTTTATTGAAATCTCATAATTTTCTTTAACCAAAAGGTCTACAGAAACTATATTCAATAAGAAACTAAGATAAAAATGACAATCACTAAGAACAATAGAATGAGAATCGAATACAAGCTTAAAAATTTCTAAAGCTAGAACTGGAACTGATCTTCCATCTCCAATATTCAGGAATCTTTCATCGTCTTGAAATCTTTTACTGGCCTGAAGTCCCTGCAACGAATTGTAAATATTAATAGGACTACCAATATCTAATATCCAGATCATTGTATCAAAATTTGAGAAGTTCCAAGGTGTTATCATATAATTATCTTGCCCAACAATCGATTGCTTCTTCTTCTTCGATCTGTTCAGGTCAAGAGATGCTATGTATTAAGGATAATTTCTCTTCCAATGACCCTGCTTCCTACAGTAGAAGCACTCTGTCTGATTTTGGTCAGACTTGGACTTGAACTTCTGGATCTGACTCTTAGTACTTTGCACCTTTTTATTCTTCTTTTTGTTCTTTTTCTTAAAAGGACGATGTCCATCCGAAGAAGATCCTCCTACCACATTTATCGTCTCCTTATAGGGCTGGCGATCCTTCTCAAAAATTTGTAACAACCCCAACAGATCGTGGTAGTTCACTACAGGCTTTGTCATTCGATAATGACTGAGAAATGATAGGTAGAATTTCAGTAGAGATTCAGAATCGTATCTTTTCAAGCTGTTCAAGTAAGAAAAAGTTGAGCTTGCTCAGATGCTTGATCTGTTCGATCATGTACAATACATGATCAGTGATCGATGCTCTCTTCCTCATCCATGCATTGAAAACAACACAACTGGTCTTGTATCGCTCAACATCGTCAGGAGTACTAAAAGACTCATTCAACACCTTGAGCATATCTTCTGGCTGAGCTTCCTTGAATTTTTTATTAAACTCGTCATTCATGGCCGTCTATATGATACAACGCACTGTGGTGCGATCATTGAGCCACTTTAAGTAAGTGTCTCGAACCACACCACGAGCATTTAGAGTTTGCTCCTCAGGTGTTGGATTTATGTGGACGTACAAGATCTACTCACGCTCCAAGATAATTTTTAATTTTTGATATTAGCTATCGAAATTAGATTCCATTAATTTTTCACTATCCAATAATGATCGGAGCGACAAATTGGTGGCCATAACTGTACAAAAAGAAAATCAAAATCTAATTAATATATGAATTGGTTAAACTTAAAAATATAGACTTTAGTCTAAAAATTCTCCTACTATTTTATACGAATTAGTAGCCTCTACTTTCAATTAAAAAAATTACCTTAATTTCTTAGTGGATACTAGAATCTACACAGACTGCACATGAGCCTGACTTTGGTCAGCCCATCCATGTGCATCTATGAGTAGGTTCTTTAACTAATTATTTTATCAAATAATTTCTAGTAATTGATTTTGTCTCAAAAAAATTTTCAGTTGATTTTGATCTTCTCTGTAAGTCTTGATTAGGTCCAACCATTAATATGATCATACTTAAGAATCTAATTATCAAATGATCAGATCCGACTTTAGTCAGCCAACCTGACCATTTGCTAGAGAGACTCGATTGAGTCATCATATTATGAATGATAATTTCAATAGCAGATGAGCACCAAGCCTTTGGGCCTCCAATGATCATCATACTGATGGATCCATTATCATCTAACTTAATGGGAGGCTATGATATAGTTATCACTATAACTTTCTTATTTTAGGAACCTAATAATTTAAAAAATTCAATTGATGAATTAAGAGAAAAAAAGAGATAACCAGTTAATCATAATCTTCCCACTAACTTCATCAAGTTATTGAATTAGATTAGTGACATGCTGGTTGAATGGCATCTAGATCAGTCACACTGATCAATCTTAATGACATTGATCAACTCGAATCACTTAGTGGTTTAATCAAAATATAATCCACCAAGTTGGCCAGATAAGTGAGATTGGTGGAAGGGTATGCTAAACCTGCCTTAGACACCATCGAAATAGTCAGGTAAGCTGCTCTCAATTAAAAACTATCGATCAAAATGCTAAACTTATCTTAAACACCAATTGATTAATTAATTTCAATTTGACCAGCCTAATGACTCAGGTTCGATCATTGAGCCTCAATCAATGTCTATTTGATTTAATCAAAGATATGGACTTGATCATCTATAACTATTGTATTAGTTTTAGAGAAAATATGATTTAATCTAATTCAATATTTGATTAGATTTGATCAATTTCTCTACATGATCCATTAACTCTTTGATTCTAACCTTAGGTCTAACCCAATTAAGAGGATTTGATTTGAGCAAACCCATGCCTCCATATTTTATGCAATATTATTAGGTTTTAAATCATAATTCTAGATCTAATCGATTCTACACTTAATTCTCAATTAAGTTCAGCATTAATATGGGTTTAGATTAAGTTTTGAAACTATTTTTTATGTAAATATCTTTACATCAAATTAAATCACAAAACCTATTAGATCATATCTTAACCCTTCATGATCTTAAATCTTATTAAAATAATTTTAATTATTAAGATTAGATGTTATTACTTTTCTTACAATTTGTATCACATACAATAAATCGTAGGATTTCAAGATCTAAGATTTTATAGAAAAATAATTTTTTTTTTTTGCATTCTTCTTCATGGAATCTTATAGTGACACCCCTACATGCCATAAGAGCATCCCATTGAATAGGAGAACAGGATCATCTAACCCTACTTGCTCCTATGATCGAATGGTCTGGTGATTATCTAATTCGAATACTTTACTACTCAGATCATCTAATCTAATATATACTGGACTGATCAAATATCAAATCTAAAAATTAAAATTATTTAGATCTAATCTAAATAATATAAAATCAGATCTAAATATATATAAAATTATATCATATTGAACCTGGCTCTGATACTAATTGAAGAAAAACTAGACAGTTCCATGCATACAATTTTAAAAATTTTTGCAACAAAACATGATAGATTAAATGGTTTAATCTTTATTACATGCATAAGATCTAATCTAAACTACCTTACGAAGATCTATGATATGATTGATTTGTAATTAAATCTGAAAAATATAAAAATCTACATCAATTATATCGATACTTTAGATTAGATCTAACGATAAAATCTAATCAACCTAATCTAACAAGTTTAGAACTCATTACCAGAGCACGGGCTGCTGATCTCCACAATCGAATGATGTGGATCAAAACTTCTTTAGGTTGCTCATAGCCGCACAAGATGTCCAGCCTCTTTGGATCATCCACACGAAGATTGATTACTGATCAATCTCCTCGGGAGTGCTAGCTTATAAAAATCTTTGATGGCTGATTTTTTTCTTCTTCTTTGAATCTCTTAGATACTCTAGAGAGGAAGAAAAACTTGAGAAGGAGGAGAGGCTAAAGAAAACTATTTTTTTCTTCTCTTGAAATTACTCATGCTCTCTTAGGTGTCCAACTATTAGATCTCTTTTATAGTTGGGGTAGGCATTAGGGTTAAGAGGAGGTGCCAACACCCTTCACGCCAACCCACATCTCAACGTGAATAGGGAAGGAGTTTTTGGCGCCACCAAAACTTTCCCATGAAATCGGATTTATTTCTTTCTTATCTTCTTATCTATAATTTGAATCAAATTCAAATAAGGAATGAGATAAGGTTCATGACTCATCATGATTGCCACCCCACTTTTCTCTGTTCCCTCCTTTCTTATGCCATAAATTTCTCACACAAAACTCCTTTTGCGTACAAAGAATGGTGCGGGTTCCAAGACATGCGCAATGGAGAGAATCCCAGATGGTTGGGACTCTTAGTTTTTCAATTTTGGCTCAATCCAAATCTGATTTAGTTTGGACTCAATGAAAGGAAGAAACTTAATTTAAGTAGGAACATAATTTTCTCAATAAATTTCTAATCTAATTTAGAAATTAACTGAATTCAAGTTTCGATTAAATCAAGAATAAGTCTCCCTTGCAATTAGGCTTGATCCAATCAAATCCAATTCAAGTCAAATTGAATCTAATTCAATTAGACTTGATCTGAATCTCATCGTTCAATCAAATTGAGCTAATTAGTAATCTAATTACTAATAAATTTTTTATTAATAGGAGAGTCCTAGTCCAATGGGACTCTCTTCTAGAGTCCCAATTCGGTGGGACTCTTCACCAGATTAGCCATCTGGTCAGATCAAAACTTTTAATATGTGTGACCCCATAGGTTTGAACCTAAGCCGATAGTATAGAAACAAATTCCTATACTAATCGATGTAACCATCTAGCAATGAGATCTGACGTCCAGATAGGCTTAATGATTACAAAGCAACATTCAAGAATCTACTGACGTATGGTTACCGTATAATTCATCTATTTGACCCTAATGCTCAAGGTGACCTAAGGTTTAACTGTCAATCCTAAAATAGTCAACCATATTTATATTTCAATATTTTAAATTTATCTCATAGATTATCCTGACCAATATTTTATTAAATTAAAATGCACTGATGCATTAACTCCTATTAATTTGGAGGGATCAATCTTCTCTTGACTCACACACTGACTTGACAAGTACTTGACTGCAACAAAAAATTTTCAGTCACTGAATTAGAAATTTAGATAGTCTGATACTGAAGTACAGTGAGTTGCTTGCAAGTCATCATGATGATCTCAAGTCGGAAGGACACTTATATCTATATCCTTCATAAGCTATTCTTGACAGTAGAGTATTCCATAATTGATCACGTTCGATGCGAATATACTTCTACATTCCATCTGCATGTCATACCAATGTCTCCACACTCCTTGGTTAAGAGGACAATCAATATATATGGCACACAACAACCTACACTTGATATCACTATCTCCTATTAATAGCATATCATTTGGCCATGAACATGTTTATGGACTCAACAATAAATCCTCCTTTATCGATAAAATATAGTCTTAAAGACCTCATCACAACACAGGAGTTCTAAGAAAATGGACAAAATGTGATGAAAGAAGGTTCAATAATATTTATTAATAAAATTTATATATAATATACAAATATGAGAACAACCATCAACAAATTGATGATTGACTTTGGGACACAATTCCCAACACCCTAGTTGCCTCCCACTGCAGACTTTTTTATGCTAGATCCTCTAAAAATTGCCAAGCCTCATTAGGTTCCTTGTGCATAAACTAATCTTGGTACATCATTGCCCAACAAGACAACCTAAGAGGGGGGAGGGTGAATTGGATTTTCAAAAATTTAAATAAGATATATGCTGCTTTTGCAAAACAGTGAAGTAATAATGAGTGTTGAAAGTTATGCGATCAAGTAAACTAAAATGTAAAGAGATGATGAGCTAAGGAGTAAGCAAGCAGCAAACAAACACTATAATTTTTATAGTAGTTTAGTGTCTCCAGCACCTACATCCACTGATACGTTCAAGATGCTGTCGTTAGGACACCATGATTATCAATCAAATTCTGACTTCAACAAAAAGTAAAAATACGTAGAAAGTAGTGAGTCATGTCAAATCCACAGAGAAGGTAAGATTTTGATTTGAAATCTTTAATTTTACAAAAAAAAAATTTGGAGAAAGTAATTTAAGTTGAAAAATAAAAATTAAAAGTGCGAGAAATAAATCAGGTACTAAGATCTACTAACTAGATCCTAGCATCTACGTGCAAAAAAATAAAAGACAAAAATTTAAAGTGCAGGAAAATAAATTTTTCATTAACTAGAATTGAATTCAAGTACAGAGAATTTAAAAATAATAATAAAATAAAATAAAAATAAACTATAATAAAGATCTAAAATTGATTAGTCAAGCCTCATCGAAAAGATGGTTGATGATCTCTCCGTCTTTCATCATACTCCATAGAGTGAACCGACTTTTCTCCTTTTTTTTGAGTTCCTAAAGCTATTTCATTTTTTTTTTCTATTTTTTTCTCACTTTCTATTGATTTTTTCTACTCACAAAGCTTATTTTCGGACCTCCTATTTATAGATAAATTTTTTATAATAGGAAAAAGAGTCGTAAAATCCTTAAAAATCATACTAATCTTCTTAGAAACATTTCTGGTCGTCGGATAGAGCTTGAAGTGCCCAGATCTAATCAAAATCCATAGTTTTAATCCTTATCAAAATCGGATCAAACCACAACCATCCGATCTGAGTTCAGATTGATTCTGGGCCATCGAATCGTGCAAAAGAGTTCTATTCAAAGTTGACAATGAGTCTGAACCATCGGATCACTTGATGGATCGCTTTTGGGCCATCGTATCGTGCAAAACTTTCTCTTTTAAATCGGTAGCAAATAACAGCCGTTCGATCTCCCTTAGTTTGAATCCTGACCGTCCGTTCGTGAAGAATACCTTTCGTCCGCTGTGAGCTGCGCCTGTAGATCGCGTGAAGTTTCTGATGGACCGCGCCCTAATTCTGTGGACTGACCGACCGGTCCACCGTACATCGGAGGTATTTTTTAAGCTTTTTTAAGGGTATTTTTGCTCGATTTTTGCTCTGATTTTTTGTCTGAAAAATAAGAAAAAAATATGTATTAAATTTTTAAAAAAATTTTCATCATTTTGATACTTAAATTGCTCAATTTAATTAACATCTATTTTTTATAAATATACTCTAATTTTATATTATTTTTAAAATTATTTATTTTTGCAAGAAAATCTAATAAATTCATGAAATTAGGTTTTTAAGAAGATGTAAGCACCATAAATTATCAAAAATACCTATAATAAATATAAAAATATATCATTTATCACACCTCTCAACTTAAACTTTGTTCGTTCTCGAGTAAAAAAAGAATTTAAAATTAAGTACCGTTTAACTTAAAATCTCAAATTTTATCAAATAATTTTCAAAAGACCATTGATATTCAGTAGAATGTAAATGAGGTATGTCATTGGGGTATTAATACTAGTCAATATGAGAGTTAAACTAAGAATACTAAATTTTTTCTGAACTTTTCTAAATTATCCCTACCTTTATCTTCAAATTATTAACCTTCATATGGATAAGTATATTGTTACTTCCATCCTTCATTTATTGAACCTCTTATTTTTTTTTTCTCTCTTTTTTTTTAAATATTGTACCGCTATTGAATGTTTTAACTCTTTAAGCTTTCTGTTTGACCCATGTAGCGAGTTTTCAATCAATGACTCCCAAACTAGATGGCTTTAGGGCACTAGATATAAAAATATCCCTCGGACCTACTTGCTCGAATCAAACATGCTATGAGTTAAAACTAACTTTACAACAAAGCTTCTTTGCCCTTCATACCTTTTAACATGAAACTCAATACTTGCTTAGGCAAAGAGGCCCGGTTACTCAGCATGAAGTACTTGAAAACTTTTTTTTTATAATATATGAAGAAATATATAGTTACTTTACACAAGCCCATAAGAAGTTAACTCTTTTTTGATGCTGGTAAAAAAATTTAGAAATACTCAAAGAAAACTGTTTAAGTTCTAAACTTAACTCTTTATTGAGTTTTTTTAATACTTGATCCCTTAATATCTCATAAACTTTCTGATCTGTGCATCAATTTTCTTTTAAAAGTACTTGATTTAACTTGATTCTTAAGTATAATCAGATGCTTAAATACTAAATACTAACTTACTTGAGGACTTTAAAAATTTAAAAATTTTTATTATCCCCCCCTAACTTAATCGAAATTGTCCTGAATGGAGTAGAAAAAATGAAGAGTGCATGCAAAGAGAAAGAAAAGGAGAGATGCACCTGATCCAAAAGTTTTTTCAAAATTGATTCTTCCCCCAACTTAGCCAAGATTATCTTCATATCCCTACAAAAGATACTAAGTAAGACTTGATTAACCTAAATAAAATACAAAAGAAAGCAAAAAGTACAAAACTGAAAATTGAAAATTGGGTTGCCTCCCAAGAAGTGCTAAGTTTACCATCTTCAGCCAGACACACTTTGCTCAATTCAGTGTGGGTCTGTTAATGCTACTTGATCAATGGTTTGTTTTAATGACATCCCTTCAATGTATGGTTTTAATCTTTGATCATTTATCTTAAAAAAATTTTCTGATTTAGGATCATAAAGTTTAATTGCACCATATGAGAATAGTTGATTTACAATGTAAGGTCCATCCCATCTAGATCTTAATTTTTTTGAAAATAATTTTAGCCTTGAATTAAATAACCAGACTTGTTGATTTGGTTCAAAGGTTTTTCTTGAAATATGTTTATCATGAAAGGCTTTCATTTTCTCTTTATAAATTTGTGAATTTTCATAAGCCTCTCATCTCAATTCATCCAATTCACTTAGTTGCAACATCCAGTTGGAACCAGCATGTTTCAAATCAAAATTCAATTGCTTGATTGCCCAATATGCTTTATGTTCAAGTTCTACTGGAAGATGACATGCTTTTCCATAAATCAATATGTAGGGAAACATTCTAATAGGATTTTTATAAGCTGTCCTATAGGCCCATAATGCATCATCTAATAGATCTGACCAATCTCTACGATCAAGCCTAATAGTCATTTGTAGGATGTTCTTGATCTCCCTATTGGATACTTCAACTTGGCCACTTGTTTACGGGTGGTATAGTGTAGCTATCTTATGTGTGACCCCATATTTTCGTAGTAATATTCGAAAATGATAGTTCATGAAGTGGGTACCTCCGTCGCTAATGATAGCATGTGAAAATCCAAACCTAGAAAAGATATTCCTTTGAACAAATTTTATGACTATCTTAAGATCATTGGTTCGTGTTGCTATTGCTTCAATCTATTTAGAAATATAATCGGCGGCCGCCAAAATATATTCAAAACCATTGGAGGGTGGAAAAGGTCCCATAAAATTAATTCTCCAAACATCAAAAATTTCAACTACCAAGATGGGGTTCAAAGGCATCATGTCTTTCTTTGAAATATTTCCTAAAGTTTGACACCTAAGACATTCTTGACTAAAATTATAAGCATCCTTAAACAATATGGGCCAGTAAAATCCACTTTGTAATACTTTGGCCGTAGTTTTTCATCCAGAAAAATATCCTCCGCAAGCAAGAGTATGACAGAATTTCAAGATACTCAATTGTTTAGTTTCAGGAACACATCTACGAATGATCTGATCAGCATAAATTCGAAAAAGTTCAGGATCTTCCCAAAAATAATACTTGATTTGAGTAAAGAATCGATCCTTTTCATTCTTAGACCAACCATCAGGAATTTATTCAACTGTTAAGTAATTCATAATATCTGCAAACCAAGGGGCCTTTGTGTGTGAAATTATTAGAAGTTGCTCGTCCGAAAAAGATTCTCCAACTGATGCAGGTTCACAATCTTCAACTAGGATCCTCGATAGGTAGTCTACTATAATATTTTCAGATCCCTTCTGGTCTCAAATTTCAATATCAAATTCTTGTAGCAGTAAAATCCATTTAATCAATCATGATTTAGCATCTTTCTTTGAAAGCAGATATCTCAAAGCCGTATGATCTGAATAAATCATGATTTTTGATCCTAACAAGTATGATCGAAACTTCTCCAGGGCAAATACTACAGCTAGTAATTCTTTCTCAGTTATGGTATAATTCATTTGAGCTTCATTCAGAGTTCTGCTGGCATAGTAAATCACTACAGGATATTTGTTTATCCTTTGGCCCAAGACAGCTCCTATGGCAAAATCAGAAGCATCGCACATGATCTCAAAAGGAAGTGACCAGTCTGGAGGTTGGATGATTGAAGCTTTGGTTACAGCTTCTTTCAAAAATTTATAAGCCTTAAGACATTCTTCATCAAAGTTAAAAGGGACATCCTTAGCAAGCAGATTACATAAAGGATGGGATATTTTAGAAAAGTCTTTGATGAAGCGATGGTAAAATCCTACATGTCCAAGAAAAGATCGAATTTGTTTAACGAAAGTCGATGGAGGAAGTTTAGAAATCAATTCAACTTTTGCTCTATCAACCTCAATCCCTCTCTTTGACACAATATACCCTAATACTATCCCCTTTTTAACCATGAAATGGCTCTTTTCCCAACTTAAAACTAGATTGACCTCAATGCATCATTTTAATATTTTCTTCAAATTATTAAGGCAACTCTCAAAAGATTCTCCAAAGACTAAAAAATCATCCATGAATATCTCTAGAAAATCTCCTACCATATATGAAAAAATTGACATCATGTATTTTTGAAGGGTCGCAGGTGCATTACATAGTCCGAAAGGCATTCTACGAAAAGCTAAGGTTCCATAGGGGCATGTGAAGGTGGTCTTTTCCTGATCTCCTGGGTAGATTGCTACCTAATCGTATCCTGAGTATCCATCTAAAAAGCAAAAATACTATTGGCTAGCTAGTCTCTCTAAGATTTGATCAATAAAGGGTAAAGAAAAATGATCTTTATGGGTGGCTGTATTGAGTTTTCTATAATCTATGCAAACACGCCACCCAGTAGAAAGTCGTGTTGGCACTAGATCTCCATGGTCAGTATGGACAACCGTGAGTCTAGATTTCTTTGGAACAACTTGAGTAGGACTCACCCAGTGGCTATCTGAAATAGAATATATGATACCAGCATCTAACCATTTAATTACCTCCTTTTTGACTACCTCTTGCATATTCGGGTTGAGTCATCTTTGTATTTATCAGATGGATTTGGTATTATCCTCTGTGTAAATATGGTGCATGCATATTGACGGATTAATACTTTTTAAATCAGCAACGATCCAACCTATGGCCTCCCTATGTGTTTTCAATACATTCAGCAATTGGTCTTCCTGCTCGAAAGTTAAATCAGAAGCAATGATTACTGGCAGGGTTTTTTCAAGTCCTAAAAATACATACTTAAGTAATTCAAACAAACGTTTCAGTTCAAGTTGTGGTGGGGCCTGAATTGAAGAACATAGTGGTTCAGTTTCTAACTTAGGTAAGGGTTCAATTTTCATTGATCAAGATAGTGAATGTGCTGGGTGAGGTGAATCGAATAAGGCATTCATGTCCTGATTTTGGGTTTCTTCAATGGGTTCATCTAGAAAATCTTCTTTCTTCAAATCTAAGGAGGAATCAGTTTCAACTATCTCATCTATCAGATCAATTATCGAATAGCTTTTCTCCTTTTGAGCATACTTTGAGGTATTAAAAATATTAACTCTCACCTTTTGATCCCCCAAAGAAATATCCAGAGCTTCTATTTTACAATTGATTTTGGCATTGGCAGTGGCTAGGAATGGACATCCTAAAATTATGGGATTTTGATTCAGCTCTTAGGATGGTTCTATATCAAGTATAAGGAAGTCTACTGAAAAATAACATGTGTTGACTTTGACTATAATATCTTCAATTAGACCCCATGGTGTCTTCACAGATCTATTAGCTAGTTGTAAAATAACCGACATGGGTTTCAATTCTCTTATCCTAAATTTTTCATAGACTGAGGTTGGAAATAGGTTAATACTAACTCCTAAATCTAACAGGGCTCGATCAAAGGTGATGCCTCCTATAACACATGAAATTAAAGGAGTACCAGGATCTTTCATTTTCTGAGGTAATGGATTCAACAAGACTGCACTAACATCCTCAGATAGCATAATTCTCTTTATTTTTTATGGCTCACGCTTTTGGGTGCAAAGTTTTTTAAGAAATTTAGTGTAAGCTGGGACATGTTGAATTGTATCGAGGAGGGGTAGATTAATGTGAACTTGCTTAAATAATTTCATTAATTCCTCGTTGCATGCTTCTTATTTTTTATGAGAAGAACTGGCTTCTAGGGCTGAAGGAAACAGAACTTTTAATTTATATGTCTCGAGTAACTCATCCGCTCTTTTCTTTTCTTTATCTATTTTACTCAGATCAATAATGATTTTGGACTCAGGTTCTTCTATTGGGTTAGTCTCAGTACTAACCTCTTCTTCCACATTCTCATTTTGGCTAGCATCAGTGCTAGCCTCTCTCACTTGGTCTGGATATGGATCCTTAAGAATCCTACTACTTCTAAGCTCAAAAATTGCTTTGGCATTCTCAAATTGGGGATTCTTAAGTAGGACATTAGATTGATGACTTGATCCAGGTGGTTGGGGTGTGGATGGGTTATTTTTGAGATTTGGTACTGGTTGGCTTGGCAATTGATCTGATTCTCTCCTCATGGTAAACTCAGCTAACTGTCCTATTTATGCTTCTAACCTAGCGATAGATTGCTGTTGGATCATAATCAATTATTGAAGTTGATTAAATCTATCATCGACTAGATTAGTTTGTTGAGAAGGTGGGTATGATGGCTGATTATGATATGGTGACTGGGTAGGCTGACTAGGCTGACCTCTATTGTAGGCATAATTCTGGTATGGAGGTCTACTCTGAAAGTTTTGCAGAGGAAGAATTTAGGTCTGAGCCTGAGTCTGTTGGGGTCTCCAAAAAAAATTAAGATGGTTCCTTCAGCCTAAATTATATATGTTAGAGAATGAATCATTGACAGGCTTGGAGTAACCTTGGGTAGCTTGAACTTGTTCTTGGATGAAAGGTGGAAACTGTGCAGCCGTAGGACATTCACTCACATGATGGGCTGGGCTAGCACAGATAGAACAAATCTCATGATAATTAGAAGGTTATGTGTATTGTGCAAGAGATTGTTGACCTAGGGTTAGGAACTGATCTATTTTCTGAGTAAGAAGGTTGATTTTATCTAATTTTTAGGCTATTAGGTTCAAATCGACCTTAGGACTAGAGTTTGTTTGCTTGATCTCAAAAATTTTTGTCTTTTTTTGGTGAGGGATTGATCTTTTATAGGAAGATAATGAAGTATGATTGATTGAATTTTTACTCAAAGTTTCAAACAAAATATAGGCTTCATCCTCACTCTTACTCATGAATGCACCTTCACACGATGCATCTACCATCTGTCTGTATTGGTCACCTAAACTCTCATAAAAAGCTTGAACAATTTGCCACTTAGATAGACCATGGTGTGGACATTTTTTAAGAAATTTCTTAAGTCTCTCCCATGATTCATGAATTTGTTCTCCTGGAAGTTGAGCAAATCTAGTGATGGCTCGCCTTAAGGTGTTGGTTCGACCTATGGGATAAAATTTCTTAAGAAACTCATGCTGCATTTCAGCCCATGTTCGGATTGGTCTTCCTATTGTGTCAAGCCAGTACTTGGCTTTGTCCTTAAGTGAGAAGGGGAATAGGATCAGTCTAAGTGCATCATCAGTAAAATTTTGAATTTTCACCATGGTACAGATTTTTAAGAACTCATCTAGATGCTTGTAAGGATCTTTATTGGTGTTCCCATAGAAAGATGGGAGCATCTGGATTGTGGTCGACTTGATCTCATAATGGCTTGCAGGGATATCAGGTAGGTGGATACAAGTCGATGGGTTATAGGTAGAAGGAATAAAATATTCCTTCATCTGCCTAGGTGGTTCTCTAGGGTCTCCAGCCATTTGATTTTCGAGTTTAGTATGAATCAGCCATTCAATTTCAGGATTAGGTTCAATTAGGTTAGGATAAAGAGATCTTCTACCGTGCATATACCAGTGCGAACCCTAATATATGATTCAATTTTTTTTTAAGAAAAAGAAGAAGAAGAAAAAGAAAAGAAGAGAAAAAAAGAGAGAAGTTCTAAAGGTGAGATCCTTAAGAAAGTTCTAAACCTAAAGATGAAAGATAAGAAGAATTATTTATGGTTAAGTGTTAATTGCAATCAAGTTAGCAAGCAATTAAACCTAGACACTTATGGGTTTCTTAGACCTAACAGTTTGATATAGAATGGCTTAGCTTAAATACAAATTAGGTTTGTTCTCACTTCCTTTAACTAGCCAGGTAAGAGATGGGGTCGTGGGGGTCCCCCCATTACTTGCCTTAGACACCAAATGAATTGGCCAGATAAGCTAACGGAACCAATTAAATAACCACGAGTCCACTTAGGCTGAGCCTTTGTAACCTCTAGCTTTAGACACTAGTTTCAGGGGTGAGTATGAACTTACTTTGCAGTTGACTTCACCACCATACTCAAACTGAACTCAATTGATCTTAGGGGCCAATGTCTACTTGATTTTAGTTAGGTTTGGGTTAATGCGGGATGCTGGTTGGTTGTTTTTGGGCTAAAAAAGAATGATGAGATCCCACCTTATCTTGTTATGGGTGTTGCCCTTAAATTGATTTGAGATGAATATGCACAACTAATTTCAAATAAGGAGTTCTATGCAACTAAATTAGATGCATGAAATTAATCAAACTTGAAAGCTTACCTTGTCTCCAGTAATCACCAAAAGAAAATCTAAGATGATGAATGCTTCTAACAATTAAATTTCTACTCTTATCATACAATTTTTATTAGGTTTATGTGGATAAATTTTAGGTTAATTTAAAAAAAATAGAAATTAATACTAAAAAAATAGTTAGGGTTAGGGTTAGGATTGATCTCACCAAGCAAAATTTAAAGCTTTCTATCTTTTTTTTTTTGAATTTTTGAATTTATTTTTCTGCACAAGGATAAAAAAATAGAAAAGTTAGTAAATTAAATTTAAAGAAATCAAATATTAAAATTATTGCCTTCTCCGACAATGGTGCCAAAAAATTGATATGTTCAAGATGCTATTGTTAGGACACCATGATTATCAATCAAATTTTGACTTCAATAAAAATTAAAAATACATAGAAAGTAGTGAGTCGGATCGAATCCATAGAAAAGATAAGATTTTGATTTGAAATCTTTGATTTTACAAAAAAAATAAAATTTTGGAAAAAGCAATTTAAGTCGGAAAATAAAAATTAAAAGTGCGAGAAAAAAATTAAGTACTAAGATCTACTAACTAGATCCTAGCATCTACTTGCAATAAAATAAATAATAAAAATTTAAAGAGTATAAAAATAAATTGGTACTAAGATCTACTAATTAGATCCTAGTATTTACGTGCAAAAAAATAAAAGACAGAAATTTAAAGTGCAGAAAAATAAAATTTTTATTAACTAGAACGAAAATTCAAGTACAGAGAATTTAAAAATAATAATAAAATAAAATAAAAATAAACTATAATAAGGATCTGAAGTTGATCAGCCAAGCCTCATCGAAAAGATGGTTGATGATCTCTCCATCTTTCGTCGTACTCCATAGAGCGAACCGACTTTTCTTCTTCTTTTTCTTGGGTTCCTAATGCTATTTTATTTTTTTTCTATTTTTTTTCTCACTTTCTATTAATTTTTTCTACTCACAAAGCTTATTCTCGGACCTCCTACTTATAGATAAAATTTTTATAATTTTTTGATAGGAAAAGGAGTCCTAAAATCTTTAGAAATTATACTAATCCTCTTAGAAATATTCCTGACCGTCGGATGGAGCTTGAACCGCCCAAATCTGATCAAAATCCATAGTTTTAATCCTTATCAAAGTCAGATCAAACCACAGCCGTTCGATCTGAGTTCAGATTGGTTCTGGATCGTTGGATCGTGCAAAAGAGTTCTATTCAAAGTCAACAACGAGTTTGAACTATCGGATCGCTTAATGGATCGCTTCTGAGCCGTCGGATCACGCAAAACTTCTCCTTTTAAACTGATAGCGAACAGCAGCTGTTCAATCTCCCTTAGTTTGAATCCTGATCGTCCGTTCGTGAAGAATACCTTCCGCTTATTGTAAGCCGCACCTGTGGACCACATGAAATTTCTGATGGACCGTGCCCTGATTTCATGGACCGGCCGACCGGTCCATCGTACACCAGAGGTCTGTTTTAAGCTTTTTTAAGGGTATTTTGGCTCGATTTTTGCTTCGATTTTTTGCCTAAAAAATAAAAAAAAATATGCATTAAATTTTTTAAATTTTTTTTATCATTTTGATACTTAAATTGTTCAATTGAATTAACATCTATTTTTCATAAATATACTCTAATTTTATATTATTTTTAAAAATATTTATTTTTGCAAGAAAATTTAATAAATTTATGAAATTAGATTTTTAAAAAGATGTAAGCATCATAAATTATCAAAAATATCTATAATAAATATAAAAATATATCATTTATCATCCACTCCTTAAGACTCACTTGAGAATTTTACTATAATCTATCCAAGATTACAATTGGATAGTTTTTTCAGGCTCACTATCAAAATTCAATTAGTTTTATACTGAATCATCAATCACAACCTACACAAAGCCAACCTTTGGCTTATAATCTAATTTTCAGACTTGGATGGGCCTATCCCCTAGCTTCAAAATCCAATTGAAGCTATTTGCAATGAAAGATGAAAGAAAAGAACAATAGAACACTAAAGCTCCTTTAATGCACAAATGATTGTCGTTGAAACTTGACTTTTCTTTTGCGGAAGCTTTTGGAAAGATGAGCTTGTCTTTTTGCTAAAGAAAATCTCTTAATTTGATGTTTCAGGTGGTTGAGGATTGAATGCTCTCTTTTTAATACTTTTTGAATTTTTTTACTTAATTTTTGCTTCCTCACTTTGATTCTCTTATCTTATCACTTCAAACAGTTGTTGGAGATTATAAACCACTGTCTGAAATCTCAAAAAGTCATTTCTAGCCATTGAAATCCAAAAAATAGCTGTTAGAAGTATTTTTATATATTTTTGAAAATTTTGCAGAATTAGCCATTGAAACTCGAGTCGACTCGAATTTGGCTCGAGTCGACTCGAATGGCCTTCGAGTCTGCTTTTCTGAAAATATGCCTCTCTATCTTTTTCATGTAATTTCGACCTGAGCAACTCGAGTCGACCCAAGTTGCTACTCGGTACATGAATTTTTCGTACTGAAAAATTACAATTTCGTCATTTTTCATTTAAGTCAACTCGACTCAAGCTTGAGTCAACTTGAGGGCATATCGACTGAAATTTTTGCGTGTTAGGATTTTTTTTCTTCTATTTTTCAGCTTGAGTCGACTCGAACTCAGCTCGAGATCCCCTCAACTAACTTTTTCTGAATCTTTTTCAAATTGAAAGGCACTTGATTCTCAAATTCTTAAATAACCTTTTCATTTTAATATTAGAGATCTCTTCCCCAAAATGAGCTTCCAAAATTACTTCTTTCGAACTTGCTTGAACTTAGGGATTAATCTTTAATACCTATTAATTATCCTGAAACATGAGCTTAATGAATCTGTTAGATCAATCTTATACTCAAATATTTTGTTGTTTATCAAAATCAATCTTTGGGGTTAACAATCTTCTCCTTTTTGATAATGACAAAACTTGAGTATATGAGCAATTGATATAACCATAACATAAGAGTTACATTCATTCAAGATTTAAGCCAAGTGAATTTGAACATTTTGTCAACGTGAATCCTTTCTAAGTTTAGATCTTGCTCCCCCTTAGTTTTTTCATATCTTCTTCAGATTAGATTTATCCTTCTAATGTTAGTGTAAAGAAGAATGTATCATAACCATTATGAGTTGAGCAGTATTTTAAGAAGTGTGATGATTTTAGTGTTTGTTATGGCTACTAACAAGCATATTTATGGAGTACCTTCATGGAATATGTTCATATTCATATCCCTTTTGCATGGCTTAGCAATTATCTTTGCGTTCATTCATGGAGCATGTACATGTTATACTATTGCTGCTTATATTGCACATTATATCATTTCATTCATTTGTCATGCATTCATATTTCATACTTATACATTACATCATTTGTTTTTCATACATTCATGTCTCATACATCCATCATCCATTTAGTATTATATCATAGCTCATATACACAGTTCATTTAACTTCTCCCTCTTTTTGTTATCAATCAAAGCATAAGTCAAATAGCAGTACATACAAGATATAAGAAAGCATAGTCCATTAGATAAGATAAGAGTTTACATTGCATCAGAGATAAAATAAGTGTGCTGCATAAAATAATAAATGCAGTACACTAGGTTACAATGAGAATACATCAAATAGATGTCCTAATACATCAATAGTTGCTAATACATCCAGAATATGTCAGTAGCTAATACATCCAGAAATCTAATATATCTAGAATATGTTATAGAGCACTAGCTCAACTTCGCATCAGAAGGGATATCCAAGGGCTCAGATGAGGTGGACGGTCTAGTCCGTCGGCTCCTGGTCCTATTGGATGGATCAATGTTGGGTGTTGAAAAATCTACACCAGCTCTAGTATAAACTTTGAATGGAGGTCTGACTTGACTGGTGGAAGGTTGAGTGGGAGGACAAGATGTGGACTGAGACTGGGGCTAAGCAGGGTGAGGCATAGAAGCTCTGGCTGTTGCATCTACTGCTGCTGCTGCTGGCATTATTTCAGGGGCAATTCGCTCAATCATACTTAACAAGCTGCCCATGGAAGATAAAATAGAAAAAATGCCCTCCTGCTGAGCTCGCCCGAGTCCTCTGATGGCTGACTCAAGGCTCACCCTCAGTTGGGTTACCTCTCTAGCTAAATCAAAAATGTCAATAGGGGCAACTAGCTGGGATCCTTTCTGCTCTAAGATAGTCAATCTGACTCTCATCTCTTTTTGAAATATGTCAAGTCTATCAGAGAAAGCTCTCACCTCTGTACTCACTCTGGTTAAAATCATATCAGTCAGTCTCTCAAGTGTGCCAGATTCAAAGGTCTCTGACTGAGGGGCTAGAGTCACAGGGGGTATAATTGGTGGAGTAGTGGGAATGGGTGAAGGTGGAGCCTAATCATGGGTTGCTGGTGGTGGAGTGAGAGATGATGGTACTGGATGAGTGGAGGACTCTCTAGTCTGCTTCATTTTAGTCTCCTGTCCCTCCTGTCTTAATATTTTTCTTACCCATCTTCCTTTAACAACATGATACTTCATCCTATTCAGTGCTCTATCATCATATAAATCAAAATGAGATAGCTTCTTAAAATGTTCATTTTCTAGTGCTACTCAAGCTACCTCAAAAATCTTAGTAAGTACCATACCATAGGGCAAACAAGCCTTCTTTTTTGTAGCTGCCTCTCTTATTTGATTCATCATAATCTCTGGCAAATTTAGAGGCATCCTCCTCACAATGTAATACATCACCATAAGCTCCCTTTCAGACACAAAATCATGGCTCTCAAGCTTAGGGATCAAGATCTCTCCTATCATATGATGCAAAAATTTTATCTCAAGAGTGAGAGAGCTAGCTATTATGTCTCCTTCTATGTCATCCCTACCTGCAATCACTCTCAAACCTTTTTTATCTCCAAGTCTTTTAGGAATAATTCCTTCCCTAGATAATCCAAAAATCTATGCTAAGCTGCTCTCGAATACTTCAAATTCAACTCCTTTAACATTTGTTACCATCTCAAATGCTCCTCTTTTCAGATTTTCATAAAATTTCCTTACTAAATGTAGATACATAGGGAGATCAATAGTGCAGAAGCTTTCCAACCCATTCCTTCCATCCAATTGCTAATGGGAGAACTATATTTGTCAAAGAATAAAAAATCAATTTTTCTATCCATGGCAATTGCCCTAGTTGCCATTTTTTTCATTGGAGTGGGCTGTGGAGGAGGAGAGGACTCAATACCTTGATTTTTGGGTGCTTGCTCCTCTTCTTTAGGGGGATCTACAGTGGATCGACTCGAGCTTTCTTCTTGAGTTGAATCCCTTCTTATTCGAGTCCTAGTTCTCCTCTCTATCTCTTCTTCAAATCGTGTTTTGCTTACCAACTGCACAACTTTTTTTTTTGAGTCATCTCGTGCAAAATAGGAAGGAATCAAGGGGAAAGACCACAAATTGAGGGTTAGGAAGGGTAGGAGGGGGATGTCTAGGGTTTTGGAAGTGAAAGGAAAGGTCAAGGAATAATGGTGAAGGGAAATAGGGCAAGATAGGGCCTGCAGAACCATATTTATGGTCTGCAGTCTCGACAGTCAAGTTGACTCAAATTTATCTTGAGTTGACTCGAGCATGAGTCGACTTGGATTTATAATTGAGTCAACTCAAACACAAGTTTGAGTCACTCTCATATTTTTGTGATAATTTATGATTCTAGAAGTATCAAGGCTTTTCTACTAAATTCAACTATCAATAATTCTAAAAAATTTAATAAAATTTCATCTAAATTAGAAATGGATTTATCAAATCTATTTTGAGTGATAGTAAATTTCTTGATCTCTTCTAATTATACTAAATCTCTCCTCATTAAGGAGTTTAATGAAAATGTCAGCTAGCTGTTTATCTGTGGGTATGAATTTAAGCATTATATCATCATTTTGGATATGATCTCTTATGAAATGATGTCTTATTTCAATATGTTTCGATCTTGAGTGTTGAATTGAATTTTTAGTTAAATTAATGATACTTATATTGTCATATCTTATTAGAATTTTGTTAAGTTTAATACCAAAATCTTCAAGTTGTTGCTTAATCCATATGATTTGAGCATAATAACTTTCGACAGCAATATATTCAGCTTCAGCCATTGACAAAACTATCAAATTTTATTTCTTGATAAATCATGAAATTAAATTAACTTTAAAAAATTGACAGGTGCCACTTGTACTCTTTCAATTTGATTTACAATCAGTAAAATCAGCATCAGAATATCCTATTAATTCAAATGGAGAGAGCTTGTCATACTCTTACATATGCTACTTGTACTCTTTATATCTAGTTTACAACTAGTAAAATCAGCATCAAAATATCCTATTAATTCAAATGGAGAGAGCTTGTCATACCATAGTCCTATAATTATAGTTTCAGATATTCTTTTCACAGCAATCAAGTGAGATTCTTTAGGATTTGATTGATATCTGGTATACATGCAAATACTGAACATAATATCTGACCTACTTGCGGTAAGATAAAGTAGAAATCCTATCATATCTTTATACAGTTTAGTATCAACTTTCTTACCACTTTAATCTTTGTCAAGCTTACAAGAGGGACTTATAGGTATGTTATTTGGTCTTGAGATCTCCATTCTAAACTTCTTGAGTATTTCTCTTATATATTTTATTTGGTTGATGAAGATTCTCTCTTCACTTTGTTTAATTTAGAGTTTGAGAAAGAAGTTTAGCTTTTCCATCATGCTCATCTTGAACTCACCTTGCATAAGCTTAGCAAACTCTTAACAAAGGCACTCATTAGTAGTACTGAAGATAATGTCATCCACATAAATTTGTACTACTAATAGATCATCAACTTTTCTTTTTAAGAATAATATTTAATCAATATTTTTTTTAGTAAACTCATTATCTAATAAGAATTTACTTAATCTTTCATACCATGCACATAGAGATTGTTTTAATCCATATAAAATTTTATGTAGTTTAAAGACATGATTGGAAAATGCATGATTTTGAAAATCAGATAGTTGCTCAACATAAACTTCTTCAGTTATATATCTATTTAAAAGTACACTCTTAACATTTATTTGATACAATTTAAAATTTATAAAATATGCAAATACAAGTAATAGTCTAATTACTTTCAATCTAGCTACTGGGGCAAATATTTCATCAAAATCAATACCTTCTTCTTGATTGTATCATTTAGCAACTAACTTAACTTTATTTTTAAAAATAATGCCATGTTCATCTAATTTATTTCTATATATCCATTTAGTTTCGATTATAGGATAGTTATTGGGCCTACCAACTAAGGTCCAAACCTTATTTTTTTTTAAATTAATTTAATTCTTCTTGTATAGCATTTATCCAACAAGGATCATTTTCAGCTTTTTCAATCATTTTAGGTTCAATTTAGGATAACAAAAGCTAAATAATTATTAACATTTCTTGAAAAAGATTGAGTTCTTACCTCCTATGATAGATCATCAATAATAAGGTCTTTTGGATGTCCATGTGCATACCTCCACTCTTTAGGTAGTTTATCTCTTTAGTTTGGAGTGGGTTCTTCATCCTTGTCTTCTTTATTCTCTTTTTTTGAGTCTTCTCCATTGTCTTGTGGTGGATCATCTTTCGGTATGAGGCTATCCATCTTATTGTTGAGATTTTCTGTATCCTCATCTAAAACATCTTCCTTTCTAGAAGATTTATCGTTAGATTCATCAACAACTACATGGATAGATTCTTTAATAACAAGAGTTCTTTTGTTGAAGACTCTATATGCCTTACTTAATGAGGAGTATTCCAAGAAGATACCCTCATCTTACTTGACATCAAATTTTTTTAAATTATCTTTTCCATTATTAAGTATAAAATATTTACATCCAAAAATATGAAATTAGTTAATATTTGATTTTTTTTCTTTTCAAAGTTCATATGAGGTTTTCTTTAAGATAGGTCAAATTAGTACATGATTTAAAATATAGCATGCAGCGTTGATGGCTTCCATCCAAAAATATCTAGATAAATTATTTTCATATAATATTATGCATGCCATTTCTTTTAAGGTATGATTTTTTTCTTTCTACCATCCTATTTTGTTGAGGTATTCTAGATATAAAAAATTATGATCAATTTTTTTATAATTATAAAAGTTTTTCATAACGCTGATTGTCAAATTCGATGCCATGATCACTACGAATGCATATAATAAATATGTTCTTTTTATTTGAAACTTTACGATAAAGTTTAGTAAATGCATTCAAAGTTTCATCTTTTTGTGCTAAAAATATTATCCAAATAAATCTTAAAAAATCATCTACAATTATAAGACCATATTTTTTATCTCCTAAGCTTGTTTTTTAGTGGGTCCAAATAAATCCATGTGAAGCAATTCTAAAGGTCTAGATGTTGAAACGATACCTTTTGGTTTAAAAGAGTTCCTAATTTATTTTTCAAATTAACGAGCATCACAAATTTGATTTTTTTTTAAATTTAATTTTGATAAGCCTTTAACAAGATCCTTCTTAATAAGTTTTGAAAGCAAATCCATGCTTGTAAGACCTAATATACGATGCCACAACCAACTAATCTCATTGACTTTGGCATCCATTGTAATAAGACATTTATCATTCTTCATGAGTAGATCATTTAGATTCACCATATAGACATTGTCATGTCTATGTCCCATGAATATGATGCCATTGTCATTGGGACTAGAGACTATGCATATCAAAAACTCAAAAGTTACTTTAAATCCTCTATCACAAAATTGGCTAATGCTAAGTAGATTATGTTTCAATTCTTCAACTAATAAAATATTTTGATAGGGATGGAGGGAGTGATACGGATATTACCGATACCAATGATACACTCTTTTTCATTATCTCTAAATATAACTACTCTTCCATCCTTAAATTCAAAAGTGATAAATTGTAATTGGTCACCCGTCATATGCTTTGAACAATCGCTATCAAGATACCAAAGCTTTTTTCTTTTATAGACTGCAAGACACTCCTATAAAAAAAAATTAAATAAGATTTTTAGGTACCCAAGTTATCTTGAATCCTTTAGGGTTAGTTCTCATAGTTTCTTTTAGAATCTAAACCATTTTAACCATACTTGCATTTAATTTTTTGAAATCACATGTATAAGATTTATGGCCTACTTTGCTGCAGCAAAAATATGAAATATTTGAAATAGGATTTAATGAGGCTCTAACAAAGAAATTTTTTAGAAATTTTTACTTTTTTAGAGGTTTGAATCCCAATCCAGCCTTGTTAAAAATAGCTAATTGTTTATTCAAAAGCATATGTAGTTCTTCAAAACTATAAGTAAATTTCTCTACAAAAGATTTAATTTTCTTTAGTTCATCATTCAAGTTCTAGTCTTCACAAGTTAGTAAATTAAGTTTTTCAAAAATCCTTTCCTTTTCATGAGTAAGTTCATGATTTAGCTTTTTCAATTCTTTGTTTTTCAAACTTACTTTCTCATATTCAGTCATAAGTTCTGAAAATATATTTTCTAATTCATCAAATATAAAGTCTAGGGAGTTTTCAACATTTATCTCCTCTTGATGTGCCATCAAGCAAAGATTTTTCACTTCTTATGTTTCTTCTTCGAAGCTTGAATCCTCACTATCGCTCTAAGTGGCCATCATTGCCTTCTTTTTAAACTTTTTGGATGATTTCTTGAGGAGAGGGCAATCCATCCTAAAATGATCAGGTTTCTTGCATTCAAAACAAATGGGTAGCTCCTCTTTTTCTTTCTCCTTATCCTTACTTGGTTCACCTTTGCCCTTCTTTTTAAAATCTTGCTTCTTCTTCCTTATGAACGTCTTAAATTTTCTTGCGATCAAGGCCAAGTCTTCTTCTTCATCTTCCTCATCGGACTCATTACTTTCATCATCCTTGGAGGTAGTTGTTTTAAGTGCGATAGTCTTTTTCTTCTTGATTTCTTGCTCCATATTTTGCCTCATGATTAACTTATAAGTCATTAGTGACCCAAGGAGTTCTTTTTATTGGATTTGTGCCCTAGAAGCTAATTGTTGGCTGACACATTATATAATTTAAGGGTTTAAACTTGTACTTGTAATCTTTTTATTATCAATAAAAGATTTTTTCATTCCAATCATATTTGTATCCATGATTTATCCTAAAAATTAACAAAGAAGATTTTTGTATATTCTTAAAGAGTTAAGAATTTGAGACATATATTAATTAGTGATTAATTTTTAAATACTTTTGATCAAAAGATCGTTACGGAGGATAGTGATCAATCCATTTGAGATCGGTGCACAGTTCATCTCCCTTGTGGGCAGATGAGTCTTGGGTCTGCAGTGTAGAGACATTGGGGTGAAGGTGCAGATGGTTGTTAGAGAACAACTTGTACTGAGCATGACCAACATGAGAACTACATGGATATCTACTTACTCGTCAATGGTATTCTCGATACTGTAGTGGTGTGAGTGGTCTTTTGACCTGTGATGCTATTGGCTATTTGCAGTAAGGCTACTGGATTTAACTGCACGTTCTCTTAGTCCCTAGCCATTCAGATCCTTGTTGTGTATGTTGGCTTTAATAGGTTTAGATTTACTGTTTAGAGTAGGATGCACCTAGATGGAATCTATTGATCTTGGTAGAAAAGGAGAAGTCCTATGTGATTTGTGAGACTGAGTTTAGAAAGTCTTTGACCAAAACAAGTATGAATACTAGAAAAAAATTTCTACGAGATTCACAAATGAACTCGAGTCGAGCTAATCTAACATATGACTGATGATGAGATCTGACGAATTTTTCATGATCTCTGTCAAGTCGGGACTCACGATAGAAAGACTGAATCATACGATAACTGCATCTAGAGGTTCGTACGTTTATTCTACTGAGTTACCACTACATACTACTAGATATCACTGATAGATTGTGAGACTCATCGGACATCATCTTAATAATCGATGGTCTTTAAAGAAAAGAATTGAAAATATTCTAATCCATCGAAAAGAGTTTCGATGATATTGTGATGGAGATCATAATATATATCACTACCATAAAGAATGAAACCTATGGGGTCACACATTAAGAGATTTAATCTCAAAATTATCAATTAGACTTGTGAAGTTCTAATTAGATTATGATTTATTTAAATTCTATTAGGTTTATGAGAACCATGCTAGCACACGATTAAACCTAATTCTTCTCGAGATTTTGATTTGATCGAATCCATAGCCTTGAATCGAACCTAAATCTATTTGAATTTAATTGGATTCTTAATTGTGAGCTCAAGAAAATTTGATTACATCAATTAGTTGACATAATTATTCTAACATTATCTCTTCTTTATCTCTTAATTATCTCTAAGTGTGCATGTGGAATAGATGGAAAGAGAGAGGTGCAATCTCCTCTTTTTGGCAAGACTAGGGGTTGCCAACCTCCTGGATTTGATAAGTGGGGCTCGGCCCTTCTCATGTGTGGTGTGGAGGAGAGAGAGATGGGGCCACATCTCTTTCTTATTTGGTTAGAAACCCTATTGTGGGGTGTCAAGAGTTGGCGCCTCAACTACTTAACATGTATTCCTATGATGCCTCTTGTACATGCTTAAAGGAGCTGATTATATACCATTTATATTTGATTTTAAGTGAAATAAATTAGATTAAAAAAGTAGAGGATTCTTATGAGATAAGGATCTATCCTTTTAAGATAATTGGATTTCTATTAAGTATCAGGGTAATACCTATATAAAGGGTATGTCTCTAGGATTTTCAGCTAATTGATTTTTGATGAAAAATCTCTGTCTTTCCCTTCTCCACACCTTCTCTCCTCCCTCTCTTGTCTTCCACGCCTAAGAGTTGGGCATCTTCTTTTTCCACATGTCAAGAGGTACTGCTTTGTCTTCAAGAGTGAAGATCGAAGAGAAGAAGAAGAAGGCTGCTGATCAAAGAGTTAATCCTACAGTCTAGATCAAGACGATGATCAAAATGTTCAAGGCTAAGGTTCTTATGAGGAAGAAAAATCTTCTACAAGAAGAAATTAGTTTGAAATCGATCTCGATGGATATCCATAGAGGTCAGATGCATATGTGGCTCGAACATCTACGAATCTTTGATCATTAGAAGCAGTGAACATCTACCCACATCAAAGTAAAGAGATCTGATCTCATATTTATATCTAAATTTTGGACTGTAGGATTGCCGTCAACATCGGTTTGATGCCTCTCCTTATCCCAAGGCAAGTGAAGTGAGAGCATCATCGATCGTGAGGATCACTGCCAACATCAGTCCAATGCTCCTCCTTGCCCCAAAACAAGTGAGTGCGAGCATCGTCGACTGCAAGGATCACCACTGACATCAGTTTGATGCCCCTCCTTACTCCAAGATAAGTGAAGAGAGAGCATCATCGACCGTGAGGATCACCTCTGACATCTATCCGATGCCCCTCCTTGTCCCAAGGCAAGTGAAGCAAGAGCATCATTAATCGTGAGGATCACCTCTAACATCAGTTTGATGCCCCTCTTTATCCCATGTCAAGTAAAGTGAGAGTATCATCAACCGTAAGGATCACCACCGACATCGGTCTGATGCCCCTCCTTACCCCAAGGCAAGTGAAGCAAAAGCATCATCGACCATGAGGATCACTATCGACCTCACCCGATGTCCCAGCTTATTAGTGGGTAAATTGGGTGAATGCATTATCGAAATGAAATGATGTCATCCTAGGCCTACATATGAGTGAGCCACCTATGAATAGACAAGCTAGAAACCTCCTAGGTACTGGATGAAGCTTAATGACAGTGATGGTGTAGAAGTTGAAAAGAAGGTATGCAATGAAATGAAAGAAATAAATGGAGAATTTATATTCCTTGTCAGCCAAATTTCTATTACAAAAATAATGGCTAAAGGAAGAAACCATAAAGAGGAGCAACACCGATGACTTCACCGACAAGCCACACCGATTGGTCCGAGCTACGCCAATAGGCCACTAAAAGTCCCCATGTGAAGACCCTACCGCTGACGAAGGTCACAGTCTCCTCAGAGGATGTATCGACAGTTAGGTGGCTATCCTTCTCAGGAGCATGTACTCCATGGATGCCCTATCAGAGACTATCATTGAAGCCATCTCAGTGAGGAGGGAGGAGGTACCCCATCGAAAGATCGAAGATCCCTCTTTCGGATGCTACGTAGGAGAAATCTCCCAAGGCCATTGGTCGGAGAGCTCCCCTGGTGAGATGTCAATTTTCAATACCTCCCGCACCAAGCCAAGGTCCTTGTAATGGCGACTTTTCTTAAACGATCGGTGATAACCTGACCAGAGGAACTAGCAGCCTTGACTAGGAAGATAGGCATCCCCATATGTGAAAGAGACATCTACTTCTCCCCAGTGTCAAGAGGAATCACTCCACCGTGCCATGGAGGACTACAAACAAGCTTTATCCTAGGGTGGTGGAAGGTCCCCTCTATAAATAGGGTCAAAGTCAAGCACCCCTCAACAACCCCTGTTGACCAACGACAAGTGTCGGTCAGCAAGTGACCACAAAGACCGCATCAATCACCGACCAAGAATCAGTATCCTGCACCCCTGTACATTCTTCATTTCCAAGGCATGCGGCAATAAAAATGTGGCATCCTTGAGAATCCGCATAGCATCTTTTCAGAAAAGACTTTCCAAAACTCTCGAGGTACACTAAAAAGGCCAGATAGAATGAGTCATCAGGCATGACATGATCGACACTCTAGACATCCCCAAAGCCTGGGAATGATCGAAGACCGACGGTGGCCCCTTCTCCATACGATAGAGAGAGGGTGAGCCATCAAGCGACCGCATGGTGCATCTTAATGTTGCCATGTCTAAAGTCTCACACTTTAACGAGTCCATCACCATGATGACAAAGCGATGAGGACTTAAATACAAGCACCTAGTTTTCTCTCTCAATGAAAACTTTCTGGAAGATCAAGCTGACCTCTTAACTCGAGCTCGAAGGCACACTCAGGCCAAGGGAGGCAAAACAAAATCGCTAGGAAGTGGAGGAGGGAAGAATAGTGACAAACAGAACCCAGTGATGATGATCACAGAGCTCCTGACAAAGGAGGAGAAGATCGCTCCCAAACATAGGAGGGGGAAGAATCCTCTACACCGCCTTGGTGATAGACCGCATAAACAAGTGGGTCTAAGCCAAATGTCAATTCCAAGTCATCAGAGTGGGAGATTGGGATTGGGCAACATCATGCAGGCTACGAGCATCAAACCACTATAATGCCTGCATCGAAGCCGATATCTCCCGACCAGAAAACACCACTCCCAAACTGACTTGAATGTCCGGGCACACTACATGAACAATGATCAAGAAAATACCAGATTGCTTGAAGAAGATAGCAGGACCTGAAGCCTACGCACCAATAACTTCTAATGGCAGCTGGCTGCATCGGATCTGAGCATCCATTATTGGGACAAATATGAAGACCATGAGAAGCCTCACGTGACCTCCCAAAAATTTGGATGACATCCTAGATCAAAGTTTTGCAATGACATCGGACGATCGCAAAAGATGCAAGCAATGGAATGAGTATCTTATTAAGGAAAAAGGTCTTATTACAAGATGACTTCGACAAGATGAAGTCCATTACAATGAAAGAAAGGTAGGGAATGAGCCCAGCCACTGTCAGAGCTCCCCACTGAGTCGACACTATGGAAACTATGAGACTCGATAATGTCGGCCTCATGGCCTATCGTAGTGCACTCGCCTTCACGACACACTTCTTCGGAGGGATGAAAGATCGTGTGGCTATTGGAGAGGGCCAGGTGGCTCTAGGAGCAGATGAGGAACCTCTCATGGAGTGGCATCTTAAGCCAACCCCAACAGCCACTGCCACAGACTGATGGGTGTAGCGATGAGGGGAAAAATTATGGACCGCTCTAGAGTCCCCTTGGAGAAAGGTGGGCCCTCCTAGGGAATGACACCAAGAGCATCTTCGATGGCCACCACCATGCTTCCGTAGGAATTTCCAACACCTCCCAAACCAAAGCATGGCACCACCCGATGCACTCTCCTCCAGCGCGCTACCTCGAGGTGAACTCCTGGATAAATGTGGGGACTCAAGAGGACTATACTCAGTGCAAACAAACAATGACAGTACTCTGACGATCGAAAAGGCGACATCCCAAAAGCAAAGTCAAATGGTTTCAGCTACAACAACCTGACGATTTCAAGATCGCATTGCATTGGAGCTTCAGAGAAAATCACAATCATAAGGGAGAACACATTCATGAGAGAGGTACATATGAAAAGCTCCTCTTTCATTTCATTTAATAATTACAAAAAAGGTACCTGAGAGGCATCTTACAAAATAAAAAGGAAGAAAAATAAGAAGAAAAAGCAAAAACAAAGAAAATGAGGAGGGCCTAATCCTCATCCGAGAAAAATACCATGACCTTCTCGTCGCTGTTCCCAGGATGGAGGTAAAGAAAAATCGATAGTTTAAAGCATGCATTTTAAAAATTTTGCATGATGAAAGATAATTGATTAAATATTTTAATCTCTTATGCATGCTTTAGATCAAATCTAAACTACCTATTAAGGATTTACGACATAAAATTTGCATACAAAAAAAAATTAATATAAAAAAAATTGCATCAATCACATCGATGCCGTAGATCAGATCTAACTGTTAGATCTAATCAGATGAGTTCAGAATTCATTATCTTTGCATGGATTGATGATCGTTGCTGCTGATAGGTATGGTATGAGATTTTTTTCTGATATCGAGTAGTTGCATAGCTCGTCCAACCTCTACAGGTCATCCACTCAAAGTCCTGATAGGATCGTCCTTTCCGAGTATGCTAGCTGATGCAGAAGGCACTAGATGGCTAGAATAAGCTTCTTCTTTTGGATCATTCTAACTCTTCTGGATCAGAGGATGGAGCTACATGAGAGGTGGTGGTGTGGGAGATTGGAACAAAACCCTTTTGTAATTTTTCTCACACAAAAATTTAGAGCCAAAATCCTAGAATCCACCCTTGACCTCATGCCCAAAGAGGAAGGTCTCTACCTCTTTTTCTCATGCACAGAAGCCTGCCCCCTCTCTGTTTCACACACCCTCTCTCTTAAAAGAGATATTTCATGATAAAATTCAATCATTTTGTCGCATAAAATGAGAGGAGATTTTAAGGTGGTGTGGAGAGGTGAAGGGATAAGGATAAAGTGGTTAGATCTAGTTCAAATTCAAACCAATTTGAATTCAAAACTCAACCACTTATCCTTATCCAAGTGGAGCACCACAAGAGCTGAGGTGTGAGATATTTTTCATGCCATCCACTTCATAATTTGTTGCACAAACTTCAGCCTTCCAAAGGTGATGGTGCCAAGGTATGGCTAAGGAAAAGTGCAAGGTTGTTTTTAGTCAAATTTTAAATGATTTGAATTTAAATGAAAAACCAACCTATCCTTATCCAAAAAGAACCAGAGAAGGGGGTGACAATGCACTTCTAAGCATGAAAAATATTTGCATAAGAACCTTTCTTGCATGAAGAAAAGGTGGGCATAGAGAAGAGGTGGCGCATGGGTTGGTTCAATTCGAATTCGAATTATTATCCAATTAGATTCTTAATCCAACCAAATTAAATTAGACCTAATTAGACCATTGAACCTAATTCAATTGGATAACAAATAGCCTTGATTAAATTTTAATCAAATTAAAAATTAATCAAATTCAAGTTTCGATCAAATTAGAAATCGAACATCCTTAGTGAATAGGTCATCTCATAACTTAATCGGATCAAATCAAATTGAATCTAATTCAAGTAGATTTGATCCAAATCTTAATATTCGATCAAATTAAGTTAATTAATAATCTAATCAATAATAAATTCTTCTATAATTCATCAATAATTAGCAAACTAATTTATTACAACTTTAACACAAGATTAATCATCAATCGAATTGATGATTATATCCTAGAACGAATCTTAATCATTGATCAGCCACTTGATCAGTCACATGATCAGTTCAGAAACTTTTCTGGTAGCATAAAAATAATCTTTCTATACCAATCAAAGTGACCATCTAGCAATAGTACTCGATGTCCGGATAGGTTGAAAGATTACAAAGCAACATTCAAGAACCTATTGGTATATGGTTACCATATAATTTACCCCTTTGATCCAAATGCTCAAGATGACTAAGGGTTTAACTGTCAACCATTAAAAGGTCATCCATATTATATTTCAACTTTCAAATCCATCATATGGATTACCTCGATCGAAGTTTTACTGAATTAAAACACACTGATGCATTAACTCCTACTTATTTGGAGGGGTCAATTCCATGTTGACTCACATACTGACTTCACAAGTATTTAACTGTGCCCAAAAATCTTTCATCATTGAATGAAAAATTGAAGTAGTCTGGCACTAAAGCACAGTGGATTGCTTGTAAGTCACCATATTGATCTCAGGTCTCTATTTAAGAAGATTATTTTTATATCCATTTATCAAATTTTATAGTCCAGATGTGCTGCTATCGCAAGTATGATCCAAATAAACTTGAACATTGCCATAGAAAAAAATATCTCATCATAGTCAATACCATCACATTGATGGTAACTTTTGGCAACCAAATAGACTTTATAGGTCTCCACCTTTCCATCTGTGCCCCTCTTCCTTTTGAAAATCTACTTACATCCTATGGGTTTTATCCCTTCAGGTGGGTCAACCAGTGTCCATACATCATTGAACTTATGGACTTCATTTCAAATTTTATGACTTCTGCCATTTATCAAAGTTAGACCTCTGTATTGCATCTATATAGGTGATTAGATCTTTGTTGTTCTCATTGAGTTTAACAGGATCATCGTTCCGAATCAAGAAATCATAGTATCTGTCCTACTGATGCGGTACTCTATCGGATCTCCTTAAAAATATCTCTGCAATAGGTTTCAGGTTTGATCTAATCAGATTTGACTATATGGATTTATTAGATTGTATCGGTTCTTCTATCAATTGAACTTCATCAAGTTCAATCTTAGATGCATTAGTTCCTTCTTCAAAAAAAATTTTTTCCAAAAGGACTGCCTTATTGTTGACAACACTTTTTGTTCATCAGCAAGATAGAAGTAATACCCCTTAGTCTTTTTTTGGATATCTTATAAATAGACACTTGTCAGATCTATATCCAAGCCTGTCAGTTTTTAAATATTTGACATAAGTCAGACACCCCCAAATCCTAAGGTGAGAGAATACTGGCTTACGCCTAATCCACATCTCATATGGTATTTTACTTACGGACTTATTCAAAATTTTATTTAGAATGTAGCAAGCAAATTAGAGTGTATATTCCTAAAAGGAGATCGACAGACTTGCAAAGCCCATCATGGATTGAACCATATCTAACAGAGTTTGATTTCTTCTTTTCGACACACCATTATGCTGTAATGTTCCAAGAGAGATCTATTATGAGAGAATCTCATTCTCTTCTAGGTATATCAAAAACTCATTGGAGAGGTATTCACCTCCTCGATCGAATTGAAGAGTTTTAATACTCTTCTTAATTTATTTTTCTACTTCATTATTGAATCGTTTGAACATTTCAAATGATTCAGATTTATGTGTCACTAAGTAGACATGCCCATATCTTGATAGATTATCTGTAAATATAATAAAATAATAATATCCATCTCTGACACTCTATTCATGGATCCATATATATCAGTATGTATCAGATCTAGAACTTCACTGGCTCGCTCATTTTTTTCAGTAAAAAGGTAACTTGATCATTTTTTCAAGAAAATATGACTCATAGGTTGGAAGTGATTCATAATCACTGACTTCGAGGATTCTCTCTTGAGTCAATCTGTTTATTCTGTTTTTGTTAATATGACCAAACCTACAGTGCCAAAGATAGATATCGGTGACATCATCAATTCTAAGATATTTGTCAGACATATATATTATACTAGGTTGGCTGTCCATTCATCATATTAACATCATTCATAATGATATTAAAAATATTTTTTTTATTAAAATCTCATAACTGTATATGGCCAAAAGGCCTACAGAAATAATATTCAATAAAAATAAAGGACAAAAGTGACATTCACTAAGAACAATTATATTGAACTTGAATACAAGCTTAATAATCCCTAACGCTAGAACTGAAACTGATCTTTCATCTCCAACATTAAAAAATCTTTCGCCTTCTTCTCTTACTGACCTGCAGACCCTGTAATGAATTATAAATATTAAAAAGACTTTTGGTATCTAATACTTAGGTAGTAGAATCACAAATTGAAAAATTACAAGATGTTATCATATAATTATCTGAACCAGCAACAGCTTACTTCTTTCTTGACTAGTTCGGATCTAAGGAGGCAATGTACTAAGGATAATTCCTCTTCCAGTGCCCCTGCTTCTTGCAGTAGAAGCATTTCGTCTAACTCTGATCGAATTTGGATTTCTTAATCTAACTGGGCTTGGGTGCCCCAGCACTTTGCATCTTCTTCTTATTCTTTTTATTTTTTTTTTCTTAAAGGATCGATATCCAGAAGAAGACCCTCCCACTATATTCACCGACTCCTTATGGAGCTGATGATCCTTCTCAAAGTTCTGCAGCAACCTCAGTAAATCGTGGTAGTTGACTGCAGATTTTGTCATTCGATAATAAGTTAGAAAGGAGAGGTAGAATTTTGATAGAGAGTTCAAAATGGCATCCTTCCCCAGCTACTCATGTAGAAAAGGTCGAGCTTGCTCATGTGCTTAATTATCTCAATCATGTATAGTACATGATCAGTGATTGATGCCCCTTTTTTTATTCGAGTATTGAAGATAGCACAACTTATCTTGTGCCTCTTAACATCATCGAGCATGCCAAAAGACTCGTTCAACATTTGCAACCTGTCCTGAGCATTCTCGAATCTGCGATTGAACAAATCATTCATTGCTGCTAGTATAATGCAATGAACTGTAGTTCGATCATTAAGCTACTTCTTATTAGTATCTTAGACCGTACTGCAAGCGTTCGGAGTTGGCTCCTCGGGTGTTGGATCTGTCAGCATGTACAAGATCCATTCGTGCTCCAGAATTATTTTTAGTTTTCGATACCAACTATCAAAATTAGATCCCATTAATTTATCACTATCCAATAGTAATCGGAGCGATAAGGTGGTGGCCATAACTGTAAAAAAAAATCAAAATCTAATTAGTATATGAATTGATTAAGCCTAAAGATATGGATTTTAGTTTAAATTTTTTTTACTATTTTATTCAAATTGATAGCCTCTACCTCCAATTCGAGAAATTACACTAATTCTTTAGTAGGTACCAGAATCCTCATAGGCTGCACATGGGCCCGAGTGTGGCTCGACCAACCCCTGTGCACCCATGGATAAGTTCTTAACCAATTATTTTATCAAATAATTTTTAGCATTTAATTTTATCCCAGACACCTCTTCAGCAGGTGTGTGGCATCTCTACTGAAAGTTTTAGTTAGGTCCAACCATTAACATGTAAAAATTTAGTACATCTGATAAAATGAGTGACCAGACCTGAGTGTGGCTCGGCCAACCTGACCATCATTAGAAAGACACAACTAAATTAACATATTATGAATGATAATTTTGACAACCAGATGAGCACCAGGCATGTGGCGCCTCCAATGATCATCTAAACTGTTGGACCATTATCATCCAACTTAATAGGAGGCTATGATCTAGTTATCAGCATAACTATTTTATTTTTAAGAATCTAATAATTTTAAAAGGTTTAATTAGATGAAATGAAAGATGAGAAAAGACTTGATCAGTTAATCTTAATCCTTCCACTGACTTTACCAAGTCAGATCAAAAAGGACTAGACATAAGCTGGTCCAGCCAATCAATCATAAATTCTCCCACTGACTTCATCAAGTCATGAAGAGGACTTTAGATAAGTTGAACTAGGGGCACCTAAATTAATCATACTAATTTCTTTGTTAGCATGGGTCAATCCTAATTATTAAGTGATCTGATCAAAACATGATTCACCACGTTGGCCAAGTAAGTGAGATCGGTGGAAGGGATATGCCATTAACTCATTATATACTCAATCTATGTGAGTAGCTCCCAATTGATAACCACCGATCAAGACTGTCATACTTATCTTAGACACCAACTAGTTAGTCAATTTCAATTCAATCAACTTATAGACTTGGGTTCGACCATGGAGCTATGATCAATGTCTATCTTGATCTAATCAAAGATATAGACTTTGACCAACTATAACTACTGAAAATTGATCAAAAGAAGAATTGACCCAATCAAAATTAACTATTAATTAGATTTGATCAATTACTAACATAATCCATTATCAATGATTTCTAACCCTAAGTCTAACCCAGTTAAACGGACCTAACTCGAGCTAACCTATAAACCTATGATTTGTGAAATATATGTCTTAGATCTTTGATTCTCAAATCTATATCACTTAATTCTTAATTAAATTTTGCACTAACATGGATTGAGGTTTGGTATTTGAAAATAATTTTAAATTTTATAAAATATTTTTATAAATTATCATACAATCAAATAAATTTTGATTTTAGATCTAATATATAATATATCAGATCTAAAATTAAAAAAAAAAATTAACTTTTTTCATTATTCATCTTCATAGAAAAGATCGCGCAGCACCCCTACACACTATAGGCGAATCCCATCGAATGGGAGGAGAGGGCCATAAAATCCTATTTTCTCTTATGATCGGACGGCTATGGGGATCTATCCAATTCGATTACTACACTACTTAGATTCAAGATAAATTATTTAGATCTAATCTAAATAATTAAAATCAGATTATATGCAAAATATTTATGTCAAAAGTAACGAAGCTCTGATACCATTTAAAAGAAAATTGACAATTCAAAGTATGCATTTTAAAAATTTTGCATAGCAGAAGATAGTAGATTAAATATTTTAATCTCCTACATATGCTTTAGATTAGATCTAAACTACCTACAAAGGATCTATAATATGAAATTTGCATGCAAAAAAAAATTTGATATAAAGAAAAAGCTACATCGATCACATCGATGCCCTAGATTAGATCTAACCATTAGATCTAATCAGATGAGTTCAAAACTCATTATCTTTGCATGGATCAATGATCGCTGCTACTGATAGGTATGGTATGAGATTTTTTTTGTTGTTGAGCAGTCACACAGCTCGTCTGGTCTCTACAGATTGTCCACTCAAAGCCTTGATCAGATCATCCTTCCCAGAAGTGCTAGCTCATGCAGAAGGCACTGGATGGCTGGAATAAGCTTCTTCCTTTGGATCACCTGGACTCTTTTAGATCAGAGGATGGAGCTACATGAGGAGGTGGTGGTGTGGGAGATTAAAACAAGATTCTCTTGTATTTCTTCTTACATAAAAGCCGAAAGTCAAAACCCTAGAACCCACCTAAGACCTCTCACCCAAAAAGGAAGGTCTCTACCTCTGTTTCTCACGCACAGAAGCCCGCCCCCTCTCTATTTCATGCCCCCTCTCTCTCAGAAGAGATTTTCTATGATAAAATTCAATCATTTTGTCGCACAAAATGAGAGAAGATTTTAAGGTGGTGTGGAGAGGTGAAGGGATAAGGATAAAATGGTTAGATGTAGTTCAAATTTAATCCAATTTGAATTTGAAACTCAACCACTTATCCTTATCCAAGTAGGGCACCACAAGACCTAAGGCATGAGACATTTCTCACACCATTCATTTCATAATTTGTCACACAAACTTCATCCTTCCAAAGGTGATGGCGCTAATGTATGGATAAAAATAAGTGCAAGGTTATTTCTAGTCAAATTTCAAATGATTTGAATTCGAATGAAGAACCAACTTATCCTCATCCAAAAGGAACCAGAGAAGGGGGAGACAATGCACTTTTGGGCATGAAAAATATTTGTGTAAGAACCTTTCTTGCATGAAGAAAAGATGGATGCTGAAAAGAGGTGGCGCATGGGTTCGTTCAATTAGAATTCGAATTCGAATTGTTATCCAATTAGGTTCTTAACCCAACTAAATTAGGTTAGATCCAATTAGATTATTGAACTTAATCTAATTAGATAATAAATAGTCTCAATTAAATTTTAATCAAATCAAAAAATAATCAAGTTCAAATTTTAATTAAATCAAAAATCGAACACCCTTAATGATTAGGTCATCTCATAACCTAATCGGATCAAATCAAATTGAATCTAATTCAATTAGATTTGATCCAAATCTTAATGCTTAATCAAATTAAGCTCATTAGCAATCTAACCACTAATCAATCCTCCTACAATTCATTAATAATTAGTGAATTAATTTATTATAATTTTTGTATAAGATTAATCATCAATCGAATTGATGATTATATCCTAGAATGATTCTTAATCATCGATCAGCCATATGATCAGTTAGAAATTTTTTTTAAGTGTGACCCCATAGGTTCGAATCAAGTCGGTAGTACAGAAATAATTTTTTTATACCAATCAAAGTGACCCTCTAGCAATGGTACCTAACGTTCGGATAGGTCAAAAGATTGTAAAGCAATATTCAAAAGCCTATTGGTATATAGTTACCGTATAATTCATTCTTTTGACTCAAATGCTCAAGGTGATCAAAGGTTTAATTGTCAATCCTGAAAATGTTATCTACATTATATTTTAACTTTTAAATTCATCACATGGATTACCCCGATCGATATTTTATTGAATTGAAATATACTGATGCATTAACTCCTACTTATTCTGAGAGGTCAATTCCATCTTGACTCACACACCGACTTAGCAAGTACTTGACTGTGCCCAAAAATTATTCATCACTGAATTAAAAATTTAGGTAGTCCAACACTAAAGTATAGTGAATTATTTGTAAGTCACTGTGATGATCTCAGATCAGAGGGATACTTATACCCATATCCTTCACGAGCTACTCTTGATAGTAGAGTACTCAGCAGTGGATCATGTTCAGTGAAATATACCCCTATGTCTCACTTATATGCCATACTAGTGTCTCTACACTCTTTGGTTAAGAAGACAACCAACTGACATGGCACACAACGACCTACACTTGATATAACTATCATCCTAATAATAGCATATCATTTGGCCTTGAACTAGGTTTAAGGACTAAACGATATATTCTCCTATATCGATCAAATAGTCCTAAGGACTTCATCACAAAAGAAGAGTTCAAATAAGATGTACATAGAGTGATAAAAAAATAAATAATATTTATTATTTTAATAATTTATATATAATTATATTAATTAGCTCAACCATCAACAGACTGACGATTATCTTTGGAACATAATTTCCAACAGAAGGCAGCGTAGATCCAACTTCGGCACCATCTACTTCAATTGGGAATTATAGTCCTCGAAACCCTAGATAAAACCAGCGACAGAGTTATCCAAGAGCTTCCCCCTTGAAGGTCTTGAAGGCCTTATACTCCATGATGCAGTGGAGTTTGACCTCCTCAAAGGCCTCAATGGAGGTTCCCCGATGGGCCATCCCTATGAAGGTGGAGGACCCCTCACCAAGGGCCCTCTAAAAAATTGATGATGGCTTAGGTGATGCAGCCTTCTACTTCTTTGGTGGAGGCCTCTCCTTCACCACCATCCTTTTCACAGCATCTTTCACAAACTACTGTGATGGCTCCATTACAATAAGCTAACAAAAGGAAGATTGGAAACTCTCTGACAAATTCATCCACCGTGAACGGCAATACCTTATTTATACAAGTTTCAAGCTATACATGCCCAACCATCCAGCAATCGGATTGCACCATGGATTTGCCTCCGAGTTGCTGATTGCTGTAGTCACTAACTGCACACTCCTGTTACCTAGGAGCATCTGGTGAAACACTTCAAGACTCCTTTCGATCCACCATGTGGCAATCCAGGATTGGCTTGGGAGAAATCTCCCTTGGAAAATCTCATTTGCCGTTATGGCGGATGAGGTCTCGAGGTGCCCCACAGATAAGTGCTTGGGTTTCCAGTGAGTGAACACACCAGTGGACCTTGACTAAGACAAAGCCAGCTGTCAAAGCTTTCTAAATTTATCCTGAAGAGACCTCGGGCTCATCCACCAAAAATCATCAAATCGGGCATACCCCAACCGAAGCAATAGTGACCTACAAAAGAAGACTCTTGGAAGCTAACGAATCAAGGCCTAAGAGTACATTAAATGACCTGAAAGTTATCAAAAAAATTCTCAACTAGATTTGAGGTCACCTCGACATGATTCGAGATGGAAGAAGCCAGCTCAGCACTAACAAAGACTCTACTACGACGAACTCCATGATCACCTCCAGGGCTACACCAAAGTATACTGAAGTGCCTGATTATCGGACCCACGAGTGCTCGATGACTACGGACACTGACCTAAGGGCTATTCTATCAACTATCTGAAGTTGATCGATGGCGTTCAAACTTACCTGTGTCCCCTTAAGACCAAATAATGTCTGAAGGTAAGCTCGACTGCCCCAGTCGTATCAATGAAGCTTCAAACGACAAGGAACTATGCTCCGATATATCATCTTGGGGTCCAACCAGTGAACTATTCCCTAACACGAATGCCTCAAATTGAAAAGTGGGGGATAAGTGTTGGGCCATATTTTATCTGTCCGATGACGTGTCCAATATGCAAAGATGTGGCAGGCATGTGGCACCACAACTTGGCCACTTGGACCGCATAGCCTGGGTAGCAGTGCAAGGCCCCTTTTGCAGCTCTATAGGCTTTGATCCCAGTCTGATCACCCCAGGAAGGTCGATCGCTCAGCAAGATCCACATCATTGGACGACCACCTGTTAGGAAATGTGTCCCAAAAAAGCCAATCATCAAGCTGTTGACGGTTGAGCAACCAAATATTGTAATTGATTTGTTAATAAATAAAATATATTTGGCATCTTCGTCATAAGCTTTCATCTTCTAATGAACTCCGTTGTCATGATGAAGTCCTTAGGACTATTTAGGTTCGATAAAGAGAGGATTTATCAATTAGTCCTTAAAACTGTTCACGACCAAATGATAGGCTGTTAATAAGGACGACAGCTTCTATCGAGCATAGGTCGCTGTAGGCCATATGGGTTGGTTGTCCTCTTAACCAAGGAGTGTGGAGACACTGGTATGACATACAGGTGAGATGTAAGGGTACATCATCATTGAACGTGACCAACTCCAGAGTATTCTACTATCGAGATATCTCTGATGGGATATAGGTATAAGTGTCCCTTAGACCTGAGATCGCCTCAGTGACTTGCAAGCAACTCACTGTGCTTTGGTACTGGACTAACTGAATTTCTAATTCAGAGACGGAAGGCTTCTGGGCACAGTCAAGTACTTGCGAAGTCAGAGTGTGATCGAGATGGGATTGACCACTCCAAGAGTTGGAGAAGAATGAGTCGCTGTATTTCAATTTAGCAAAACCTTGGCCAGGGTAATCCATCAGATGGATTTGATATTTTGAAATACAATGTGGACAACCTGATCAGAGTTGACAGTTGAGCTCTGGGGTGTCCTATGATCATTTTGGTCAAGGGGATGAATTATATGAAAACTATATCCGCATGGGTTCTAAGGATGTTGTTCTACACATTCGACCTATCCGGTCATCGGGTACCATTGCTAGATGGTCACTTCGATTGGTATAAAAATTTATTCCTATACTATCGGCTTAGGTTCGGACCTATGAGGTCACACACATTAGAGTTCATGATCCGATCAGATGGTTGATCAACGATTAAGAATCGTTCTAGGGTTAAATGATCAATACGATTAACATTTAACCCAGTGCAAGTGTTGCAGGAGGATCGATTAGCAATTCGATTGCTAATTGACTTAATTTGATTAAGCCAATGGGCTGAAATTAAGTCTAATTAAATATAATTTAATTAGATTTATTTTGGGCTTGATTGGATCAAGTCCAATTGGTTTATTGGATAAGCCAAGTGCAAGAAAAAACTAGTCCTAGTTCAACTAGGACTTGGGTCAATCTAATTTCTAATTTGATTAGAAAATTAAATCAGATTTAAATCTAATTTAATCTAATTAAATTAGATTTTTAATTAAGTTAAGACCTATTTTAATTGGATTGATCTAATTTTGATTTGATTTGGTTTGGAAAACCAAATTAAAACAAGTCATAAGACAGAATCCTAGTAAGACTAGGATTCCACCTTGCGCCACATAAACCTTCTCCACGCCCTCTCTCTTATTCAATGCCAATCTCCACTTATTTTGTGCGACAAAAGCCCTCTCCCAGATCTCTCCCACGTTCATAAAAGGTCTCCTCTCTTCTTTCTTACATGGAAGGTGGTTTGGATCAAATCTAAAAGGAATAAGTTTGGATTTCGAATTCTATGAGATAGAGTTTTAGAAATCTAAAACTCTTTCAATTTTGCACCGAATTTATCCAAATTTTTTTTAGAATTTTCGTGGACTTTAGGGTTTACATTTTGAACCCTTTGCTAGTGATCCATATACGAAAATATGGAGGAGGTGCTCAAGAGTTGGGCGTCCCTTAAATTGCCATGTTTGGATAAGCCTTGACTAGGTGTTTGACCTAGACAAGGACTCTATCATATCTCTCTATATAAGATGAGTTTTCTCATAAAATTTTAGGAGGAGATAGATATTTGAGAGACCTTTCTGCCATCCAAAAATCAGAGAGAAATACTTTTGGGTCGTGGAGATATAAAAGATACAAGTTTGGATGTCTAGAGAGAAAAACGTGAAGAAGAAGAGGGTCTTCTTCTAGGATTTTTATTTTCATATCTTTCCTCCTTCCATCTTGAGTTTTCTGAGAGCGTCTCAGATTTGAAACTTCTCCTTCTACTTTCCATCTTTGGAAGAGTCCAAATCAAGAAGAAGGAGGCACCTGATCAACCATCAAAGAAGGATCAGCGCAGTACTAGCATACTGTGCTGATTTCCTAAAGCAGGACTTCTGATCGAGATTCGTGGGCTCGTGTGGACGACTCCTACAGGCCGGATGCGTGTGCGGCTTGCAACATCATCCTTAAGCTCGGATCAGCAAGTTTAGAGCGTCTAACTTGCAAGGTAATAGATCTGATCTATTGTTTAATACATAAATTAGATGTGGTATAAAAACATGTTGATATGATCAACATGTAGTTCATGCTATATTTATATATTTTAATTTCTGATTTAATGCCATGTAATAATCATGTAATAGGATCTTAGATCTAGAGATTTTTTGATCTTAAAAAATAAATTTTGATTTATTTTAGTCTTCCGCTGTATGATCTTGAAAAAGTTTCAAGATCTAACCCTCTTTTTCAAGATCTAACCCTGAAACCCTAGATCAGGTTCCTTCAATTGGTATCAGAGCCTAGGTTCTTTATTACATGATTATTTATACATGCTTAGATTATTTTTAGATTAGATCTAATTTATAATCTGATTATTAAATCTGAAATTAAAATTTTAGATCAATCACAAACTGCAAGGTTGTCCTGCTGTAAGGTTTACCCCTTACAGTGCAAAGGTTGTCCTACTTTGTGTAGATCTATCTTTAATCATAAATTTATTAGATATGATCTAGATTAAATTTATGATTTATTAGATTTAAAAGATGTTTAAATCTAAAATAAAATCTCTTTGTTAATAATTTTTGTGCAAAGAAATTATTTAAAGTTGAAATTGTTTCAATTACATGAACCTGTTTAGATTAGATCTAAAGTAGTTTCATATTTATTTCACTTGCGTCTTGATTATGAATCAAACATGCAATATGGTTGGTAGAATCATATTGTAAAATTATTTTACAAATATGAAAATTATTTTTTGAAAAGCCGAACCCAACCCTCAGCCCAAAACTTAATTAAGAATTAAGAAGTTGTTTGATTAGGTTCTAGGATTGTGAATTGAAGAACCTAAAACACAAATCATAACACATTGGGTTAATGGGTTAGTGGGAATTAGGTCCATTAATTGGGTTAAACCTATGGTTAGATTAAAGATGGACTTAATTAGAGAATTGACTAAATCTAATCAATTGTTGTCTTAGATTAGGTCAAGGATTCTCTAGATCAATTACAATAGTTGTAGTTGGTCAAGTCCATGTCTTTAACGAGAACCAAATGGACTTGATTCTTGGCTAAGCGGTCTAGCACAAACTGTTAGGTTGATCTAATCGAAACTAATTAAACCAGTTGGTGTCTAAGGTAAACCAGATCGGTGGTTTTTAATTGGGAGCCCACTTACCTGGTCATTTCTGATGGTGTCTAAGACAAGCTTTGGCAGACCCTCCCACTGATCGAACTTACCTGGCCTCTTGATGAAATTATGTTTTGATCGGATCACTTGACTATTCGAGCTGACCCATGTCAGCTAGGTAAATCAGTGTGACTGATTTAGGTGCTCCTAGACCAGCCCTGGTCTCCCTTAAGCTGACTTGGTGAAGCCAGTGGGAGGATCATGATAAACTGGTTCATCTGACCTCATCCTCTAAATTATTTAAATCTTCTAAAATTATTAGGTCCTTAAAATGACAAAGTTATGGAGATAACTGAGTCATAGCCTCCCATTAAGGTGTTTGATAATGAGTCCATTAACTCAATAATCATAGCAGACCCAAAGGCCTGGTGCTTGTTGACTAATGGAATTATCACTCATCATATGATGACTTGGAAGTGTCTCTCTAATGGTGGTTAGGTGAGCCAACCAAAGTTGGGCTTAATCATTCGTTGGTTAGATACACCAAGTATGATCATGTTAATGGTTGGACCTAACCGGATCCTTACAGTGGAGGCCAAAGCCTACTGATTAGGTTTCTGGGGCAAAATTAAAATTACTAGAAATTGTTTAGAGAAACAATTAGTTATAAACCCACCCTTAGATGTACATGGGTTGACCAACCAAAGTTGGGCTTGTGTGCAGTCTAAGTGGATTCTAGTACCCGCTAAGGAATTAGGGTAATTCCTCGAATTGGAGGTAGAGGCTACCAATTCGAATAAAATAGTGGGAGAAACCTTTTGATTAAACTTCAAATCTTTAGGTTTAATGAATCAATTACTAATTAGATTATAGTTCTCCTTTGTGTAAATATGGCCACTTCCATATCGCTCCGATCATTGTTGAACAATGATAAGTTGGTGGGACCCAACTTCGGTAGCTGGTACCGAAAGTTGAAGATAGTCTTGGAGTATGAACGGATCCTATATGTGATAATGGATCCTGCACTTGAGGAGCCAGCTGCCAATGCACGTGGAACAGTCAGAGACACTTACCAGAAGTGGCTCAGTGACCGGACCATGGTGCGCTGTATCATGCTGGCTGCCATGAGCGACGAGTTCAGTCGCAGATTCGAGATGGCTCAGCCAAAGGACATGCTTCAAATGTTGGAGGATGCCTTTGGCACACCCGATGACGTAGAGAGGCACAAGACTAGTTGTGCCATCTTCAACGCCAAAATGCGGGATGGAGCCTCTGTCACTGATCATGTATTGTACATGATCGAGCTGATGGAATGATTGAGCAAGCTCGACTTTTTCTTGCATGAGCAGCTTGGGAAAGATGCAATACTGAACTCGCTGCCCAAGTCTTATCTCTCATTCTTCACTCATTATAGAATGACAAAGCCTGAAGAGAACTACCACGGGTTACTGGGGTTGCTTCAGAACTTTGAGAAGGATCACCAACTTCACAAGGAGTCGGTGAACTTAGTGGGAGGTTCGTCTTCTGGTTCTCGATCCTTTGAGAAAGGAAAGAAGAACAAGAAGAAGAAAGTGAAGAAGGTGCAAGTTCAGGCTGGGACATCAGTGCAGAGCCAGACCAAAAAGATCAAGCCTGATAAGAGTCTATTCTACCAGCAAGTACCCTAGATTAGATAGTGTGTCAGATATCTACTTATGGCACTGTAGGCTAGGTCATATAAACAAGAACAGAATAAACAGGTTGACTCAAGAGGGAATCCTTGAAGTTAGTGATTGTGAATCACTACCAACCTGTGAGTCCTGTCTTCTTGGTAAAATGACCAAGTCACCTTTTACTGGAAAAGGTGAGAGAGCTACTGAGCTCTTGAGCCTAGTACATACTGATGTATGTGGGCCCATGAGCACCAGTGCTAGAGGTGGATATTTCTACTTCATAACTTTCATAGATGACCTATCCCGATATGGATATGTCTATCTGATGAAACATAAGTCAGATTCATTTGAAATGTTCAAACGATTCTGAAGTGAAGTAGAAAAATAAACTGGGAAGAGTATTAAAACTCTTCGATCTGATCGAGGAGGAGAATACCTTTCTAGTGAGTTTCTCACATATCTAGGAGAGAATGGGATTCTCTCCCAATGGACTCCTCCAGGAACACCACAGCATAATGGTGTGTTTGAAAGGAGAAATCAGACTTTGTTAGACATGATCCGATCCATGATGGGTTTTTGCTAGCTTGCTGATATCCTTCTGGGGATATGCACTCGAATCGACCTGTTATCTATTAAATAGGATTTCAAGTAAGTCTGTAATTAAGACTCCATATGAGATATGGACAGGACGTAAGCCAGTACTTTCACACCTTAGGGTCTGGGGGTGCCCGGCCTATGTCAAACAATTAGTCACAAACAAACTTGGACCTAGGTCTGACAAATGCTCATTCATAGGGTACCCCAAAGAGACAAAAGGATATTTTTTCTACCATGCTGATGAACAAAAGGTGTTCATCAGCCTTAAGGCAATCTTTTTAGAAAAGGAGTTCCTTGGTGAAGGAACCGTTGCCTCTAAGGTTGAATTTGATGAAGTTCAACAGGTAGAAGGACCGACACCAATAGCTGAATCTGAGTCAGATATGATTAGATCACATCCGGAGCCCAATATACCTGCACCATTAAGGCGATCCGGTAGAGTACCGCATCAACCGGACAGATACTACGGTTTCTTGGTCCGGGATGGTGATCCCATCGAACTTGATGAGAATAATGAGGATCCGATCACCTATATGGATGCTATGCAGAGACCTGATTCCGAGAAATGGCTTGAAGCCATGAAATCCGAAATGGAGTCCATGAAGGTCAACGATGTATGGACATTGGTTGACCCACCTGAAGGGGTTAAACCCATTGGGTGTAAATGGATCTTCAAAAGGAAGAGGGACACAGACGGAAAGGTGGAGACCTATAAAGTCCGTCTGGTTGCCAAGGGGTATCGTCAACGTTATGGTATTGACTATGACGAGACATTTTCCCCTGTGGCAATGCTCAAATCTATTCGGATAATGCTTGCAATAGCTGCCTATCTGGATTATGAGATCTGGCAGATGGATGTAAAGACAGCTTTCCTGAATAGAGAGCTGACTGAAGAGGTGTATATGATACAACCTAAAGGGTTTACATCCACAGATGAGTCCAAGGTGTGCAAGCTTCAGAGATCCATTTATGGACTGAAGCAAGCTTCTCGGAGTTGGAACATGCATTTTGATAAGGTGATCAAAACGTATGGCTTCATTAAGAATGGAGAAGAGCCCTACATCTATAAATGGGCAAATGGTCTAGTTGTGGTATTTCTTGTCTTGTACGTGGATGACATTCTCTTAATCGGGAATGACATCCCCACACTACAGGGAATAAAAGTTTAGTTGTCATCACAGTTCTCCATGAAGGACTTGGGTGAAGCATCCTACATCCTAGGGATGAAGATCTATAGGGATAGATCTAAAAGGATGCTTGGGTTATCCCAGTCCATATACATAGACACTGTGCTGAAGAGGTTCAGCATGGAGAATTCCAAGAAGGGCTATCTACCGATAGGCCATGGAATTTCTCTCTCTAAGAAGGATTGTCCGACAACTCCTGAAGAGAGAGAGCGTATGAGTAGAGTCCCATATGCTTCAGCCGTAGGATCTATCATGTACGCCATGACATGTACAAGACCAGATGTGGCATACTCACTAGGAGTAGTGAGTAGATACCAATCTGATCCTGGAGAGAATCACTGAAAAGTGGTTAAAGCCATCCTTAAGTATTTGAGAAATACTAAGGACCAATGGTTGGTTTATGGCGAGTCAGATCTGAAACTTGTGGGGTTCACAGACTTCAGCTTCCAATCTGACCATGATGACAGCAGGAGCGTGTTGGGTTATGTCTTTACTCTGAATGGTGGAGTCATCTGCTGGAAGAGTTCCAAGCAGCATACTGTGGCAGACTCTGTTTGTGAAGCGGAGTATATCGCAGCATCGGATGCCGCGAAGGAAGCTGTTTTGCTAAGAAAATCCATCACTGAGCTTGGAGTAGCACCCTCCCTCGATGGTCCAGTCCTGCGCTACTGCGACAGCACTGGTGCCATAGCTCAGGCGAAGGAACCCAAAGCACATCAGTGGACGAAGCACATCTTGCGTCGCTTCCACCTGGTCCGACAGATCGTGGATCAAGGTGACGTCGACCTTCAGAAGATCGACGGAAAGGAAAACCTAGCCGACCCCTTCACTAAAGCCCTGGCAATAAAGGAGTTCGACAACCACAAGTCGAAGATGGGTATTAGATACTGTGCCGAGTGGCTTTAGGACAAGTGAGAGTTGTTGGAAAATGTGTCCCAAAAAAGCCAATCGTCAAGCTGTTGACGGTCGAGCAACCAAGTATTGTAATTGATTTGTTAATAAATAAAATATATTTGGCATCTTCGTCATAAGCTTTCATCTTCTAATGAACTCCATTGTTATGATGAAGTCCTTAGGACTATTTAGGTTCGATAAAGAGAAGATTTATCGATTAGTTCTTAAAACTATTCACGACCAAATGATAGGCTGTTAATAAGGACGACAGCTTCTATCGAGCATAGGTCGCTGTAGGCCATATGGGTTGGTTGTCCTCTTAACCAAGGAGTATGGAGACACTGGTATGGCATACAGGTGAGATGTAAGGGTACATCATCATTGAACGTGACCAACTCCAGAGTATTCTACTGTCGAGAATATCTCTGATGGGATATAGGTATAAGTGTCCCTTAGACCTGAGATCGCCTCAGTGACTTGCAAGCAACTCACTGTGCTTTGGTACTGGACTAACTGAATTTCTAATTCAGGGACGAAAGACTTCTGGACACAGTCAAGTACTTGCGAAGTCAGAGTGTGATCGAGATGGGATTGACCACTCCAAGAGTTGGAGAAGAATGAGTCGTTGTATTTCAATTTAGCAAAACCTTGGCCAGGGTAATCCATCAGATGGATTTGATATTTTGAAATACAATGTGGACAACCTGATCAGAGTTGACAGTTGAGCTCTGGGGTGTCCTATGATCATTTTGGTCAAGGGGATGAATTATATGAAAACTATATCCGCATGGGTTCTAAGGATGTTGTTCTACACATTCGACCTATCCGATCGTCGGGTACCATTGCTAGATGGTCACTTCGATTGGTATAGAAATTTATTCCTATGCTATCGGCTTAGGTTCGGACCTATGAGGTCACACACATTAGAGTTCATGATCCGATCAAATGGTTGATCAACGATTAAGAATCGTTCTAGGGTTAAATGATCAATACGATTGACATTTAACCCAGTGCAAGTGTTGCAAGAGGATCGATTAGCAATTCGATTGCTAATTGGCTTAATTTGATTAAGCCAATGGGCTAAAATTAAGTTTAATTAAATATGATTTAATTAGATTTATTTTGGGCTTGATTGGATCAAGTCCAATTGGTTTATTGGATAAGCCAAGTGCAAGAAAAAATTAGTCCTAGTTCAACTAGGACTTGGGTCAATCTAATTTCTAATTTGATTAGAAAATTAAATCAGATTTAAATCTAATTTAATCTGATTAAATTAGATTCTTAATTGGGTTAAGACCTATTTTAATTAGGTTGATCTAATTTTGATTTGATTTGGTTTGGGAAACCAAATTAAAACAAGTCATAAGACAGAATCCTAGTAAGACTAGGATTCCACCTTGCGCCACATAAACCTTCTCCACGCCCTCTCTCTTATTCAATGCCAATCTCCACTTATTTTGTGCGACAAAAGCTCTCTCCCAGATCTCTCCCACGTTCACAAAAGGTCTCCTCTCTTCTTTCTTACATGGAAGGTGGTTTGGATCAAATCTAAAAGGAATAAGTTTGGATTTCGAATTCTATGAGATAGAGTTTTAGAAATCCAAAACTCTTTCAATTTTGCACCGAATTTATCCAAATTTTTTTTTGGAATTTTTATGGCCTTTAGGGTTTACATTGTGAACCCTTTGCTGGTGATCCATGCACAAAAATATGGAGGAGGTGCTCAAGAGTTGGGCGTCCCTTAAATTGCCATGTTTGGATAAGCCTTGACTAGGTGTTTGACCTAGACAAGGACTCTATCATATCTCTCTATATAAGATGAGTTTTCTCGTAAAATTTTAGGGGAAGATATATATTTAAGAGCCTTTCTGCCATCCAAAAATCAGAGAGAAATACCTTTGGGTCATGGAGATATAAAAGACGCAAGTTTGGGTGTCTAGAGAGAAAAACGTGAAGAAGAAGAGGGTCTTCTTCTAGGGTTTTTATTTTCATATCTTTCCTCCTTCCATCTTGAGTTTCCTAAGAGCATCTCAGATCTGAAACTTCTCCTTCTACTTTCCATCTTTGGAAGAGTCCAAATCAAGAAGAAGGAGGCACCTGATCAACCATCAAAGAAGGATCAGCGCAGTACTAGCATACTGATTTCCTGAAGCAGGACTTCTGATCGAGATTCGTGGGCTCGTGTGGACGACTCCTAGAGGCCGGACGTGTGTGCGGCTTGCAACATCATCCTTAAGCCCGGATCAGCGAGGTTAGAGCGTCTAACTTGCAAGGTAATAGATCTGATCTATTGTTTAATACATACATTAGATGTGGTATAAAAACATGTTGATATGATCAACATGTAGTTCATGCTATATTTATATATTTTAATTTTTGATTTAATGCCATGTAATAATCATGTAATAGGATCTTAGATCTAGAGATTTTTTGATCTTAAAAAATAAATTTTGATTTATTTTAGTCTTTCGCTGTATGATCTTGAAAAAGTTTCAAGATCTAACCCTCTTTTTCAAGATCTAACCCTGAAACCCTAGATCAGGTTCCTTCACCACCAACTTTACTCGATCTTCGCTCTAGCCCTCAGCGAGTCCCATCAAAGCTCCAAAGGGTCTCTAGCATGTGGAGCATCTCAATCTGACAAACGATGATGTTGACAGTCTTTTTCCACTCATGGATGGCTGATCCTATTAGGACTAGCTGATGCCCACTACTCTATCCTTCTGATGGCCACTTCTCGATGAGCAACGATCTAACACCCAATAGGCCTTCTCTTATAAAAGGGGGCCAAGATCAACACACAGGAGGTTCCTTTCTCTCTCTCCCTCTCTTAGGCTCTCACTGCCAACCTCATATTATTCTCCCTCTCTGGCTCCGATACTGACTTGATCGTTGGAGGGTCCCTTGTCGGAAACCCCCCATTAGTTCCTTCAATGCGTGGACTTTCCTTGCAAGTACTCAGAGAGCATGCCCGACGTCCCCTACTCTAGCCTGGTGACTCCGTGCAGCACCACGCATGCCACTTGGTTGGAGAGGCATAGTAACAGAATCCATACCTCAAATTCAGCCAATTGGTACCTACCAAGGATTTTGATAAATGAATTAAGAATTTGCAATGCTGTTAAAAGCCAATTTTTAGGTTACTAGAAATTTTAAAATTAGCCTTCTTAGCCCTTTGTTTTTTGACTTCTGAAAAGTTCAAGGATACTCTTTGTCTTACAACATCTTGGTTTTCTTTAGTGACTAAGGCATTTCACATACTGCATTGCCTTCTCTAACATCCTAAATAGAAAGACAAAATTAAATCCCCAAAAGCAACCTTGAGAGCTGATCGCTGTCATAGGTGGTTAAGAATAAAAATCAACTCAAACTATATAGATAGGATGAGTCAGGATCGTTTTCATAAGAATTTAGGGTGATTATCTTTTTTTTAAAGAAGAAATAAAAGAGAATTGATTGTAGATGGATTAAAAAGAAATAGAATAGCAAAAATTAAATTAAAAATATAAATTAATTTATGAAAAAAATAAGTCAAAAAAATAATCTAAAAATTTTGAATCCACTATAGAAATTAGATTTATTTTTTTTTATATTACAATATTAATTTTTGTGATTAGAGTATCAGTGTAGCTTATCTCTAGAGGATACAAACTGTATCAGCAAATCACGGCTCATCCTATTAGAGTATAAACTATCTAAATTCAATTACAAGATATAAGATTTAATCTAACATACCATGATCTATATCTCTTAGGTACATACCATATCCAGAGATCACGGCACGTCAGTGAAGGATATAGGCCGTGGAGGCTAGATCAATATCTTTGAATAAAAAAATATAAAATAAAAATATAATTTTATTGTATAAAAATTAAATATATAAAAAAAATAAAAATTCGATTACAAGCTTCATCGTATTCTTGGATTGAAGAGATTTAGCTACGCATCAAGATCTTTAGCTCCATATTCATCCTTTCTCTTGGATCCCTAAATCTTTCTAATTCTTTTTCTAATTTTTTTTTTGCTTTTCCATCGATTTTTTTTTCTCTCCACTCTTATTCTCGGACCTCCTATTTATAGATAAATTTTTTATCTTTTTCTGATAGCAAAAGGAGTCTTAAAACTCTTAAAAATCGTAGTATACCCGTATTAATTAATTCTGACCATTAGATCTCACTTGGACCATCCATATTAGCCCAAAAATCCCTCTTTAAATTCTTATCACAATCAAAAATGATAACAACCATCCGATCGTGCATCTGATGAGTTTTTGGCTATTGGATCGTGCTCAATCTCTCCTATTCACAATCGAGATGAATACCAACCGTCAGATCGAAGTTTAGATCGATTTTCAACTGTCGGATGGCACTCAGATTTCTTTCTTCTCTTAATTTTTAACCAGCAATGAACAACAGCCATTGGATCTCATTTCAAATCAATTTGGGCCGTCAGATCATGCACTGGGAGTGGGCCACCACCGTTGGATATGGTAAGGTACGTCCTCAGCCATCCGATCTGGTATTTGGAGCGATATCAACTATTTGATCATGTGAAAATGAGTCACCCATCGTAGACCATGTCATGCACCATGTGAAATTCTGTGGATCGCACCATCGAATCTATGGATCGAGCGGTTGGTTCACCATGCATCAAAGATAATTTTTAATATTTTTTAGGATATTTTGACTTGATTTTTGCTCTGATTTTTATCTGAAAAATTAAAAAAAATATGTATTAAATTTTTCAATAATTTTTTATTATTTTGGTACTTAAAATTACTCAATTAAATCAATATCTATTTTTCATAAATATATTTTAATTTTATATTTTTCTAAAATTATCTATTTTTATAAGTAAATCTAATTTATTTATAAAATTAGATTTTAGAAGATGTTAGCATCATAAAATATCAAAAATATCTTTAATAAATATAATAATATATGATTTATCATACCCTCCAACTTAAACTTTGCTCATCCTTGAGTAAAGAAAGAATTTAGAATTAAGTACCGTTTAACTTAAAGTTTCAAATTTTATCGGATAATTTTTAAAAGGAGCCACTGATGTTCAATAGAACGTGAGTGGGGTATGTTATTAGAGTATTAATACTAATCAATATGAGAGTTAAACTAAGAACACTAATTTTTTTTTTAATTTTTTTTAAATTATCCTATCTCTATTTCTAAATCATTAATTTTCATATGGACAAATATATTGTTACTTTCATCTTTTATTTATTGATGATTTTTTTTAATATTGTACCGTTATTGAGTGTCTTAACTACTTAAGCTTTCTATTTGATCCATGTAGCGAGTTTTCAGTCAATGACCCCCGAACCAGACGGCTTTAGGGTACTAGGTATAAAATATCTCTCGGACCTACTTGCTCGAATCAAATAGATTATGAGTTAAAACTAGCTTTACAACAAAACTTTTTTGCCCTTCATATCTTTTGATATGAAACTCAATGCTTGCTTAGGCAAAGAGGCCCTGTTACTCAGCATGACGTACTTGAAAATTTTTTTTTTAATATATGAAGAAACGTATAGTTACCATATATAAGTTCATGAGAAGTAAACTCTTCTTTGATGCTGGTAGAAAAATTTAGAAATACTCAAAAAAATTGTTTAAGTTCTAAACTTAATTTTTTATTGAGTTTTGTTAATACTTGATCCCTCGATATCTCACAAACTCTCTGGTCTATACATCAATTTTTAAAAAAAAAATATTTGATTTAACTCGATTTTTAAGTGTAATCAGGTACTTAAATACTAAATACTAACTTACTTGAGGACTTAAAATATTTTTATTCTCTCCTTCCAACTTAATCAATATTGTCCTCAATGGAGTAAAGAAAAATGAAAGGTGCATACAAAAAGAAAGAAAAAGGAGAGATGTCACCTAATCCAGAAATCTTTTCAAAATTAGTTCTCCCCCCAACTTAACCAATATTGTCCTCAAATTTTTACAAAAAATACGAAGCAAGACTCGATTAACCTAAATAAAATATAAAAAAAAGCAAAAGCAAAAGCAAAAGCTAGAACTGGATTGTTTCTCAGAAAGTGCTAAGTTTCAAGTCTTCAGCTAGATCACATTTATTGACTGGTGCTTCCACAGAGAGCGGTCTATTATTTTTTTAAAAAATAAAGATTAGTTAAAATAAAGTAAAAAAATTTGAGTTGCCTCCCAAAAAGTGCTAAGTTTCAAGTCTTCAGTCGGACTGAACCCATGATACAAAATCAATCAGAATAAATAGGCTCATGGAGAACCATGGCCTCATCCTCAATTTCAGTAGGCAACTTCAAGAATGGTTTCAATCATTGTCTATTTACTTTAAAAGTAACATCATTGCTTGAATTTTTGATCTCTACAGTCCCATGAGAGAAAACTTCTTTTACTATATAGGGCCCTATGCATCTAGATTTAAGTTTTTCAGAAAATAAATGTAGCCTAGAGTTATACAAAAGAACTTTTGATCAGATGAAAATAATTTTTTAAAGATTGCTCGATCATGAAATGCCTTAGATCATTCTTTGTATATCTTAGCATTGTCGTATGCCTCATTCCAGATCTTCTCAAGTTTCTCAATTTGTAGCTTCCTATGTTATCCAACCTCGTCTAAATCCATATTCAACTTTTTGATAGTCCACATAGCCCTATGTTCAAGCTCTACTGGCAAGTGACATGCTTTACCAAACAAAAGCCTATAAGAAGATATTCCTAAGTTGGTTTTGAAGACAGTGCGTGTTGGGCATAAAATACCCTCGGCCGAAGTTCTTGGCAGGGTCGACCCTCGCGAGTCTCTTCCGACTTTCGACAACTGTTGGTGAACTCCCGTCACTCCGTCCACAATTTCTGCAGCAAGGAAGACTCCGCCCGGACTCCTACGGGAGCCGGACTCCGTCCACAATTTCTGCAGCAAGTAAGACTCCACCCGGACTCCTATGGGAGTCGGACTCCGTCCACAATTTCTGCAGCAAGGAAGACTCCGCCCGGACTCCTATGGGAGCCGGACTCCGTCCATAATTTCTGCAGCAAGGAAGACTCCGTCCAGACTCCGACGGGAGCCGGACTCCGTCCATAATTTCTGCAGCAAGGAAGACTCCGCCCGGATCCTACGGTAGTCGGACTCTGTCCATAATTTCTGCAGCAAGGAAGACTCCGTCCAGACTCCTACGAGAGCCGGACTCCGTCCACAATTTCTGTAGCAAGGAAGACTCCGCCCGGACTCCTACGGGAGCTGGACTCCATCCATAATTTCTGCAACAAGGAAGACTCCGCCCGGACTCCTACGGGAGCTGGGCTCCATCCATAATTTCTGCAGCAAGGAAGACTCCGCCCGGACTCCTACGGGAGCCGGGCTCCGTCCATAATTTCTGCAGCAAGGAAGACTCCGCCCCGGACTCCTACCAGAGCCGGGCTCCGTCCACAATTTCTGCAGCAAGGAAGACTCCGCCCGGGCTCCTACGGGAGCCGGGCTCCGTCCATAATTTCTGCAGCAAGGAAGACTTTGCCCGGACTCCTACGGGAGCCGGGCTCCATCCATAATTTCTGCAGCAAGGAAGACTCCGCCCGGACTCCTACAGGAGCCAGGCTCCGTCCACAACTTCTACAGGAAGGAAGACTCCGCCCGGGCTCCTATGGGAGTCAAGCTCCGTCCATAATTTTTGTAGCAAGGAAGACTCCGCCCGGACTCCTACGGGAGCCGGACTCTGTCCATAATTTCTGCAGCAAGGAAGACTCCGCCCGAACTCCTACGGGAGCTGGACTCCATCCATAATTTCTGCAGCAAGGAAGACTCCGCCCGGACTCCTACGGGAGCCGGACTCCGTCCATAATTTCTGCAGCAAGGAAGACTCCGCCCGGACTCCTACAGGAGCCGGGCTCCGTCCATAATTTTTGCAGCAAGGAAGACTCCACCCGGACTCCTACGGGAGCTGGGCTCCATCCATAATTTCTGCAGCAAGGAAGACTCCGCCCGGACTCCTACAAGAGCCGGGCTCTGTCCACAATTTCTACCGCTGGTAAGCCTTGTCCAGACTCCTACGGGAGTCGAACTTCGCTTTTGATTTCAACTGCAGGAAGACCTCGTCCAAACTCCTACGGGTACCGGACCTCGCTACCGACTCCAACCGAACTTCGGCCAACAAGTCTGGATCCCCTGACAAGCCACAGTAACGGACACCACTGCTCCACTCCCTGCGATGGACCCTGCGTAGCTCCATTACTCCCTGACAGGCCGTATTAACGGTCACGACTTTGCTCCACTCCCTGCGGTGGATTCTGTGCGAGTCCACCACTCCCTGACAAGTCACGATAGCGGATGCCGCTCCACTCCACATAACTGATTTCACGTGGCGAGCCACGGCGATAGCCACGATCCCGCTCCACCACCCTCCACAATAAATTCCTCCTGACTCTGGGCAGCCCACGATCAGACGGTTTCAGACGTCGCCATCAATTTGTTGCCCCCTCCGTCTATAAAAGGGGAACCCCAGATGCGTTATTCCATAAGCTCTCATTTTTACCTAAAAACTCTGCTAAAATTTCTGTTCGAGCACTCCATTCTTGTTGAGGTAGAGAACTGACTTGAGCATCGGAGGGTCTTGTCGGAGCAACCCCACCTCCGGTTTAGACTTCTTTTGCAGGTCCCGACGGCGACCACGACTCCCTCGACTCCAGCTTCTCCGGCGCAAGCGGATTTTTGCTCCAACAGGATTGGTGCTAGAGGAAGGGGGCTGTGTCTTCGCAGCATCCTTGTTCTTAAAGGAGCGCTCAACGGGACCGCCTCCGGTCATCTTCTCCGGCACCCACTCCTCCTTTCCCCCACTGGATCCTCGCCTGATGCCTTCTCGCGAAGCATCCGCACAGCTACCCACGGCCTCCGCAGCCATATCTCGGACCCCGATCTCGCCTCTGGTTTCCCAGGCACCGCATCCTCCGTTTATGGTCGTCGGCATGGAATGGCCGGGCGATCGGCCTTCGACAGATTCCGCCAACACCGTCTCGGGGGGATCCCAGCAGGAAACAACCAACTTACCGGCTGTGTCCCCCAAGCGGCAAAAGACTGAAGAGCCCATAACCTTTACCGAAGAAGACACTCAGGGAGTCCAATTCCCTCATAACGACACGATCGTAGTTTCCTTGAATATAGCAAATTACGATGTCCGTCGCATTCTTGTCGATAATGAAAGTTCGATCGATATCTTATTCTACGATGCCTTTTCAAGAATGTCCATCCTTGACAGCCATTTGAGACCGATTAGCTTCCCCTTGGTAGGGTTTACCGACGACGCCGTTCCAACGGAAGGAATAATAACTTTGACTGTGGCCGCAGGTCAATATCCAAGATAATCCAGGGCTCTGGTGAATTTCTTGGTGGTGAAGGCGCCGTCAGCCTACAATGCAATCCTCGGCCGACCTGGCCTCAATGCTCTCCGAGCAGTCGTATCGACCTACCATTTGAAGTTAAAGTTTCCCACCAACCAGGGGATCGGAGAGGTCCAGAGAGACCAAGCCCTGGCCAGACACTGCTACAATATAGCCTTGCAAAGAAGCAATCAATCTGACCCCTGCCCCATCGATGGATTGGATGCTCGCGATGACCTCACCGAAGAGAGGGGCACCCCAATTGAAGATCTGGTACCAATCTCTTTGGATGACGGGAACGCGGAGCATGTAGTGATGATCGGCTCCAACCTGGAGGAGGAGGTGCGAACGCGGCTCGTTGATTTTCTACGAAGAAATGCGGATGTTTTCGCTTGGGTCCCAGCAGACATGCCAGGGATTGACACGGAGATCATGGAGCACCGCCTGACCGTCGATCCAAAGCATCGACCGATGAAAGAAAAAATCCAAAGTCATGCTCCGGAGAGGCAGAAGGCGATAGCCGAGGAAGTGGATAAGCTCCTTAAGGCTGGATTCATTAAGGAAGTCAATTATCCTGATTGGATTTCAACGTTGTCCTGGTCAAAAAAGCAAACGGCAAGTGAAGGATATGCATAGACTTCAAAAAGCTGAATAAGGCCTGTCCGAAGGACAGCTACCCCCTTCCCAGAATCGATCAACTGGTGGATGCGACCTCGGGCCATGAGCTCCTCACCCTCATGGACGCATTTTTCGGCTATAATCAAATTAGAATGGCACCGGAAGATGAAGAAAAGACAGTTTTCATCACTAATCGTGGCCTTTACTGTTACAGGGTCATGCCTTTCAGCCTCAAGAATGCGGGCACAACCTACCAACGGTTGTGAACAAAATCTTCAAGGAGCAGATCGGTCGTAACATGGAGGTCTACGTGGATGATATGCTCGTAAAAAGCAAATCTTCTAGAGATCATGTCGCCAACCTCGAGGAGACCTTCGACGCTCTCCGAAAATATAGAATGAAGCTGAACCCAACTAAATGCGCTTTCGGAGTAACCTCAGGAAAGTTCCTGGGCTTCATGGTATCAGGGTGCAGGATCGAGGCCAATCCAGAAAAAATTTGCGCCATCCAGGAGATGGCCGCCCCAAAGTCGATAAAAGAGGTTCAGCGCCTCACGGGGAGGATAGCGGCCCTTAATCACTTCGTCGCAAGGTCGGCCGAACGGTGCTTGCCCTTCTTTCAAACCCTCAAGCAGCCGAAGAACTTCTGTTGGACCTCTGAGTGCCAACAGACGTTCAAAGAATTAAGGAGCTACCTTGGCTCACCCCTGCTGTTAGCAAAGCCTGAGCCTGGGGAGGAGCTATTTTTGTACCTGGCGGTCTCTCCCATGGCCCTCGCGGCCGTCCTTGTCAAAGAAGAAGCGAAAGTCCAGCGGCCAATCTACTACGTTAGTCGCACATTGAGGGATGCCGAGACCAGGTACACCAAATTAGAAAAATTGACTTACGCCTTGTTGATTGCAGCCCGGAGGCTCCGACCCTACTTTCAAGGGCACACCGTGACGCTACTCACCAATCAACTGATCAAGATGGTTTTGCACCGGGCGGACACCTCCGGGAGGATGGCAAAATGGGCGATCGAGCTCACGAAATTCGACATCAACTATCGACCCAGGCCAGCAGTGAAGGCCCAAATACTGGCAGATTTCATAGTAGAGTGTACCATCCCAGAGGAGGCTGAACCTGAACAAAGCAAAGTTGACGACCTGAAGTCCCAACCGAACTCCCCCGAAGAAGAGGCCGATCCCTCTGATCGCTTTTGGGCCCTCTATGTGGATGGATCTTCCAACATATCGGGCACAGGTGCAGGCCTGATCTTGGTCAGTCCGGAGGGAGTCATCATGAAATACGCTCTGCATTTCGAGTTTCCCGCAACAAACAATGGAGCGAAATACGAAGCTCTGATCGCAGGACTAAGGATCGCCAAAGAGCTGGGAATAGGTCAGCTCCGGGTGCACAGTGACTCTCAACTAGTGGTGGGACAAGTCAGCGGGAGTTACGAAGCGCGGGAGGACAGTATGGCCAAATACCTTGAAAAGGTAAAGGAGCTCACCCCCACCTTTAGTAGCTTCAACATTAGACAGATTCCAAGGTTGGAAAATACCAGGGCTGACCTTCTCTCCAAGCTGGCGATGTTGGCTCCGACCGAATTGCCCAAAGACATTCTCTTTGAAGTTCTAAAGCACTCGAGTACAGAAGAATCGCGGCCCGTGATGGAGATTGACCACGAGCCCAGCTGGATCGACCCACTGATAATCTATCTCAGAGATGGAGTTCTCTCCCAAGATGCGAAAGAAGCTCGGAAGCTCCGAAATCAAGCCTCCCGATACATCCTTTATGAGGGCAAATTGTACAAGAGATCATACTCCTTGCCCCTCTTAAAATATCTCCGGCCCTCGGAAGCTGACTACGCCTTGTGAGAAGTACATGAAGGAATTTGCGAAAATCATTTGGGGGCTAGATCTTTATCCCACAAGTTGCTCCGCCAAGGATATTACTGGCCAACAATGCATCATGATTCATTGAATATGTCAAAAAGTATGATCGATGCCAGAGATACGCCAACATCCAGAGACAGCCCGCCACTGAGCTCACACCCTTGAGTGCCCCATGGCCTTTTGCACAATGGGGGATGGACATCCTTGGCCCTTTCCCATGGTGTCTGGGCAAAGGAAGTTCCTCCTTGTAGCGATCGACTACTTCACCAAATGGGTTGAAGCCGAACCACTAGCGAAAATCACAGAAGCAAAAGTGCAAGATTTCGTCTGGAAGTCGATCGTGTGTAGGTTCGGTCTACCTAGAACCCTAATCACTGATAATGGACGGTAATTCACGGGAGCAAAATTCGCCGAATTCTGTAAGATCTAAACATCTCCCACAACTTCACATCAGTAGCCCATCCCCAGACGAATGGCGAAGCTGAGGTGACTAATCGAACCCTTTTGCAGGGGATTAAGACAAGACTCGAAAAAGTGAAGGGAACTTGGGCAGACGAACTTTATCATGTGTTGTGGGCGTATCGAACTACCCAGAGGCTACCTACGGGGGAGACCCCCTTTGCTTTAGCCTTCGGTACGGAAGCCGTCATCCCAATCGAGCTTAAACTCCCGTCGGCATGAGTCGTGGCATTCGACGAACATCAAAATTCGCAAAGTTTAGAGCCAACCTCGACCTGCTGAAAGAAAGATGGAAGATAGCTCAGGTTCGAATGGCAGCCTACAGACAGAAAGTCGCTCGATATTACAACGCCCGGATCAAAAACAAAGCCTTTAAAGCAGGAGATCTAGTGTTCGACGAGCCGTTGTCTCGCAACCTCAGGATCGGGGGAAACTCGCCCCAAACTGGGAAGGACAGTATGAAGTCAAAGAAGTAGTCCGGCCCGAAACTTATTATCTTAAGAAACTCGGAGGAGCCGACCTCCCGCGACCGTGGAGCTCGAAAAACTTACGGATGTACTACCAATAACTTCATTTTAATTGAAAGTTGCATACCTGTATGTCTTTGGACAATTCAAACAAACTGTATCGGAAACGAAAGGAAATCTCGTCCCGACAAAATCGAAGGCCCAGTTTCTTTAGACCGGATGGGGGGAGAGGCCCTGCAACGCCCATATGCGCCCCCACAGCCCTGTTAGGGACAGAAGGAAAACCTCGCTCTAACTTGAGCAAAGTCGAAGGTCCGATTCATTTAGACCGGATGGGGGGAGAGGCCCTGCAACGCCGATATGCGCCCCCACAGCCCTATTAGGGACAGGAGGAAAATCTCGTCCTAACTTGAGCAAAGTCGAAGACCCGGTTCCATTTAGACCGGATGGGGGGAGAGTCCTGCAACGCCCATATGCGCCCCCACAGCCCTGTTAGGGACAGGAGAAAAATCTCGCCCTAACTTGAGCAAAGTCGAAGGCTCGGTTCCATTTAGACCGGATGGGGGGAGAGGCCCTGCAATGCCCATATGCGCCCCACAGCCCTGCTAAGGATAGGAGGAGAACCTCGCCCTAGCTTGAGCAAAGTTGAAGGCCCGGACTCCTACGGGAGCCGGGCTCCGTCCGTGACTTCTACCGCAAGGAGGACTCCGCCCGGGCTCCTACAGGAGCCGGGCTCCGTCACCCACTTCAACCGATGGTAGGTTTCGCCCGGACTCCTACGAGAGTCGGGCTTCGTCACCAACTTCAACTGCTGGTAATCTTCATCCGAACTCCCACGGGAGCTGAACTTCGCCCTGACTTCGCCTACGGGAGCCGAACTCCCATAGCCTCGCTGAGAGCGGAGAAAAAATTCCAAGCGAAAAAGAAAAAGGAAGGCGATGGACCACATCAGCGACGATTGGAAAACAAACAGCGTCCAAGGTGCAGAGAACCCTGTCACAGCAGGGATTGGGGCTCTCATCAGGAATCCCAGCTTTCAAGGAAGCTTTCGACGCAAATCCAAGGTAGGACAACTTCCTCAGGGTGACAGAAGCTCAGACCTCCGAGCTCAAGCCCTGAGGGGAGACCAAGCCCGAATGGCCCCCAGGCGAGTCTGCGGCCGCTAACGAAAAGGATGGGTCGATACGATGGCAATCGGGTATCTTCGAACGATGCAAAAATCGAAAAGGAGCTCGGCAAACGATAATTCAACACGAATAAAAGAGCCACCGGTGACCTAAGGACGACGTCAAAAAAAAAAAAAAAAGAGAGAAAAAGAAGAAGAAAGATGAGAAAAGGAAGGAAGTTCGGCAGACAACAATTCGATGCAAATGCAGACGAGGTAACAAAATCTTCTTCTCATTTTTCAACTAACAAGATGTACGTTACAAGACCCGGAGGCCAGAAAAGAATACATTATTACAAGGCTCGAGAACACGGCTTGGAAAGGATACACCGGAGGCCGCTTCAAGCTGCAAACTTCTCTTCCCGTTTCTGTCCTTCCCAGCCGCATTTTTCAGTGCGTGTGGCAGGCCTATCGGCTCTCGCCCCCCTTGTTTCGCTCTACCTCCGAAGTCCCAACCCCAGGGGGAAAAGGATGGGATAGATTCCAGAGGGCAGTAAGGGCAACGGCAGCGGCGACGAAGACCTGTTTCAAGAAGAATCGGAGTCACTCCGGAGGCAGCGGTGGCGCCAGAGATATGCGCCATCGTCGAATGCTCCGTGACAACCACCGTCCAAAGTGTTCCAGCAAGGTCGGCATGCGCTACTTTCACCATCCCCGCAACAAGTTTTACTGCCCCACCGTCGACGCCGACCGCTTCTGGTCCCTCGGCCCCAACGACATCAAGGATCCCGCCACAGCTTGTGACGACAGCTCTGCCCTCCTGACCGGTGTCACCCCGTCTTGCTACTCCAAAATTCTCAGGCAGAATGCCTTTACCGGCGGTCCCCATTATTAAACCCTTGTTGTTGAAGGAATTCTTCCTCGAGCCCCCTTTGAAGCGACGGGGACCTTCAGCGGCCGCTCGATGATCAGAGAACTCGCAGACCGCTGTTCTCCTCCTTGCCTTCCTCCAAGCCCTTGGCATCCTCTTGAGGATGGCCTCTGGGTGGAGGACCTGGTGGGGAAATCCCTTAGAGAGGAATCGGGGGGCTGAAGATGGCAGAGAGATGGCAAAGACCACGTGGAGGACGCTCGGAGTTGGCAGGGGCACCGAGGGAGTGGCTAAGTAGCTAGGCTCTCAGACGAAGGAAATGTGCCATCCTTTAAGCGGAGTAAAGCCCCGAAGGAAGGGTAGGGGGTTTAAATAGGCAGCGGATCTTAGCGCAATTATGGTGGCGGGTGTCCCTAGACCAACCGATGCTTACCACGTGTCCCACTCGCCGCTATCGAGGATTGACTGTTCGTAAATTTTCATGGCGCGATGCTTGGGATCACATCTCAGTGGGAGTTCCGAAAAGACTCTTCGGGTCGCCCTAATCGAAAAAAGGGCTCTAGCATGCGCGCATTAAATGCCGACATATCCGAGGACGGTAGTGCCCAGACATCAGGGGGAGAACTTTGGCTGCGACAACCTCTCTGTACTTTCTTCATTCGAAATTCAAACTCGGAAGTGGGGGGACTGGTGTTGGGCATAAAATATCCTCGATCGAAGTTCTTGGCAGGGTCGACTCTCGCGAGTCTCTTCCCGACTTTCCGACAATATTGGATGAACTGGCCCTCAACTCCGTCCATAATTTCTGCAGCAAGGAAGACTCCACCCGGACTCCTACGGGAGCCGGACTCCGTCCATAATTTCTACAGCAAGGAAGACTCCGCCCGGACTCCTACGGGAAGCCGGGACTCCGATCACATAATTTTCTGCAGCAAGGAAGACCACCTCACGCGCCGGACTCCTCCATGGGACCGCCGGACTCCCGTCCATACATTTCTGCAGCAAGGAAGACTCTCCACCCGGACTCCTTCACGGGGCAGCCGAAAACTCCGGTCCTACAAATTTCTGCAGCAAGGAAGACTCCACCCGGACCTCCTACGCGGAGTCGGGACTCCGTCCATAATTTCTTGCAGCAAGGAAGACTCCTGCCCGGACTCCCTACAGGAAGCCGGACTCCGTCCACAATTTTTGCAGCAAGGAAGACTCCGCCCGGACTCCTACGGGAGCCGGACTCCATCCATAATTTCTGCAGCAAGGAAGACTCCCCCAGGACTCCGTCATAATTTCACACAAGGAAGATCCGTCGGACTCCTACGGGAGCCGGACTCCATCCATAATTTCTGCAGCAAGGAAGACTCCGCCCGGACTCCTACGGGAGCCGGGCTCCACCATTTTCTGTAGCAAGGAAGACTCCGCTCGGACTCCTACGGGAGCCGGGCTCCATCCACCAATTCTGCTGTAAGGAAGACTCCGCCGGACTCCTACGGGAGCCGGGCTCCGTCCATAATTTCTGCAGCAAGGAAGACTCCGCCCGGACTCCTACGGGAGCCGGGCTCCGTCCATAATTTCTGCAGCAAGAAGACTCCGCCCGGACTCCTACGGGGCGGGCTCCATCCATAATTTCTGCAGCAAGGAAGACTCCTCCGGGCTCCTACGGGAGCCGGGCTCCATCCATAATTTCTGCAGCAA